>NC_136624.1:34520493-34575493 GCF_933228915.1 Telmatherina bonti | reverse complement strand
AAGTAGGTAGGTAGGTAGGTAGGTAGGTAAGTAGGTAGGTAGGTAGGTAGGTAGGTGGTTAGGTAGGTAGGTAGGTAGGTAGATATGTAGGTAGGTAAGTAGGTAGTCCAAAGATGAATGTTACATATATGATCATGTTGCTCAAATATGTATGTATGTATGTATGTAGATAGGTAGGTAGGTAGGTAGGTAGGTAGGTAGGTAGGTAGGTAGGTAGGTAGGTAGGTAGGTAGTCCAATGATGAATGTTACATATATGATCATGTTGCTCAAATATGTATGTATGTATGTATGTATGTAGGTAGGAAGGTAAGTAGGTAGGTAGGTATGTAGGTTGGTAGGTAGGTTGGTAGGTAAGTAGGTAGGTAGGTAGGTTGGTGGGTTGGTAAGTAGGTAGGTAGGTAGGTAGGTGGGTTGGTAAGTAGGTAGGTAGGTAGGTAGGTTGGTAAGTAGGTAGGTAGGTAGGTAGGTAGGTTGGTTGGTAAGTAGGTAGGTAGGTAGGTAGGTTGGTATACACTTAAAACCACTTCCAGACTTGCTATAATAATGGAATTATCTGAGATATTAGCACCTTCCAGTTGTGTCCTGAGACAAGACCCACCAAAAGAGCAATCGAACAGAGAGGCATACGGAATCAGACGTCGCCCAGTCAAACAACATCTGCGTCAGGTACTAGATGATGTATTTATATTATATGCCACAAAATCATTTGGATCAAGTTTAATTTTTATCCTACAAGAGGAATCAGCGTTTAGTTTTTTGCTCTCAATATATGAAGCAAATCATCAGAAAACCTCGTCTCGCAGAAAGCTCTGTTTTTTTAAATTGGGTTTAAAAACCACCAACTTTAATGGATGCAGAGTTTATATTTTTGTTTTTAAATATATCTTCCCACCAGGAAGTGTTTGATTTTTTATAAATACGTGTTGGGTGTTGATGGTAATGGCGATGATGCTGTATGTTTCTCTTTGTTTTATAGGCAGTGCTGTTTCTATGTCATCTCTTTAATTCTTTTTAGTTTGTTTTAATTCTCATTTAAATGTTACTTTTGCACCTTGCTGCAATGCTTTTTAATGTTTTATGAAATTCACTTTGTGTTGTGTTGTACATGAAACTTGCCTTGCCTCAACAACACTATGACATTTCTCCAAAACATCTTTGGCAACAGGGATCTGGTTCCTGGTTCCAGCTTCATGAACAAAAAGGATAAATATTAAAAATATGTAATTGAATCAACATTGTATCATGACTCTGTTTTGATCATTGAAATGCCAGTTTTTAAATCAGAACTGTTTCAATGTGACATGCACAGCTGTGTGTGCAGCTGTTTCAACAGAAGAGAACTGGATAAGACCGTTTATGAACGAGATGGGGCATTATTATTATATAATAATACTGAGTACAAATTCTCTAATATGCAGTGTACAATATGTAATGACAAATAAATAAATGTTACCTTTAAATAGACACTGATAACAAAAGAAGAGAAAAGAAAAGAGCAAAAATTACCCTGAAGAGATTTCCAAAATGACTTTATTGTAAAAAAAAATAATAATAATAATAATAATAAGAAGAAGAAGAAGAAGAAGACTATATTTTATACCGAAGCCTGAACCGAATAATGGCAGAAGGTGAGATGCTTGAATGTGGCATCTGCATTGTGTATTGAAATAATTTACTAATTCACAGTATTTTTTCTGCCACACCAGATCTAATCTATCTTTCTTTTCCAAATTTAACCGCAGCTGGGGATAAACATAAAATTCAATTGCATTTCTGATTAATATGCATTATTGTGTTTGAGCAGCACAATTAATTTATGTAACTGTACCATTTTCGAAGTTCTTGTCACTTTTCTGTTATATTAAGTACATCATACTTTTAACATACAAGTTCAAATGACAAAAGAAAACCAATTCTGATCCTTGTTACTTTGAACAAGATAAAGTGGTTTTAAGTGGGGTTGGTTTGTCTTTCTGTCTGTCTGTCTGTCTGTCTGTCTGTCTGTCTGTTTGTCTGTCTGTTGGCAACATAACTTTTTATATTATCTTTTTAAGATAGTAGATGGATTTTGACAGAATTTTTAGAAAATCTCCAAAAAGGAATTAGGAACAAGTGATTAGATTTTGTGGGTGATGCAGATCACCAGCATGATCCAGGAAATATTTGAAAGGATTCTTTAAAGGCGCAGCCCCTGAGCCAATAGATTTCCAGCACCAATCGTCACATGTTTTTGTAGAGTTTATTTTAAATATTGTGAAAAGTTGTCCTGCGGTTGGCTGCCATAAACACGGTCGTTCCACAGGCAGAATAAGCTATCAATCGTGTCAATGCTAGCGGTGCACCTTGGAGTTCCTTGAAACATTGTTCAGATAATTTTTTGTCCAGTGATTAAAACATTTATTATGACATAACATCTGAAACTAACAGTTGTTTTTGTATGGTCATGCTAGCAGCTCCTTCACAACATGACAGTATGCAGATATGAGGCTGTTCCTTCAGTCCTACTGCCACTAGCTTTGCCTCGTATCTTTTTCTAGCTATGACTCTGGGTTTCAATAAAACTGTGAGTACACAGTTCTACACACTTCAACTCAGATGCTGATATGATGCAGGGCTTGTTTTCACCGGCAAGCTGTTCATGGTCACATGACCACCAGGTTGTGAAGAAGGTTTTTGCCTGCCATCAGGAGATGGGGATCATTTTCTCATTAAAGCTTCTAACTAAAAAAAAATAATGCCCAAAATAAGTGGCAAAAAAATGCAATGTCTATCTTTATCTGCACTCTTTCTTGTGAAACATTTTACAAATATACTCTTACAAATCGAGTTGGAATGAACCACAATAATAAGCTAACAGTATCCCAAATACATCAAATTGAACACATTTATTTACTTTTAGTTCATCCATCCATTCATTTTCTTAATCACCTAGTCCAATTCAGTTGACAAAATTCTTTCTCACACAACAAACACTGAGACATGATGTTGTTGGGTTTGACTGACTGCAGGTGGTTCAGTGCAGATCCATAGGAAAACCTGCTGCTACAGTAATGAAGGCAGATTTTGCTGAAACCGTTTGGTGTCATGGTTTGGACTTTTCCTGTTTTATTTTGTAGTTTTTCCTGTTTAGCTCCCTTATGTCTTGTTTAGCTTTTGTTCCTGTTGATGTAGTTCACCCAGGGTCATTTAGTTCATTTGTTTCACCTTTGTCTTGTTGTGTTCAGTGTATTTATACGTTCGGTTTCTGTTCTATGTAGTGGCATCAATGTGTTAGTCGCTCCCCTGTATGCCTAGTGTCCCATGTTCCTGCAGCTCTAGAATAAAACCCGCCTTGACTCCACCAGCCGTGGAGGTGTAAAACCAAATAATAAAACGTATGTACATTAGTAACAAACAACATGTAATCTGAATACAGGTGGACAAAAGAAAACTTGAAGGAAAAGGATTTATTCTCATGACACAAATTTAAATGAAATTATTTACATGTCACTGATTATTATTTTAAAAACTGCACTTTAAACACTGTTGTACTCTGAAGTACAACACCCTGAGCCCAAAGTGGCACAAAACTTTCTTCATCTGCGCTAAATGAGACTGACATTAGATTTGCTAGCGCTTTGAAAGAATATCAAAATATGATGTAGGGCCTACCACTTTCCATCAACGTCCTCATGAGATGTGCTTATAAGGCTTCACAGTGCTTCGTGAGCCACACTTCAGGCGAGGTGTTGCTACTTTGTTCTTCCCTCAAACATGTCACAATAATGAGAAGCGCCAGGTTCCATCAAGCAGAAGAGGACAGGTCCACATTACAGATGCATACATCACTGCTCTCATTTCAATGTAATAACACCTGTCAGGCCTGATGAGGGGGGAGTCATGACGGCTTAGTCTGAGAGCTACAGAGACACACACACTCACTCTGCATTCTGACACACGTGTGCATACATGTACGCAAAGTAATCAAATCAACAAAACACATGTAACACAGTGCAGGTGCCGCAGAAGAACGAGTTCCTGTTTTTGTTTTAGTGTCTTTCTCTTAATAATGCTGCACACACACATTAGATTAGCTTTTAAAGAGTGTTTTTTTACTGGATTCTTCTGTGTGTGATACTGAACATACCTACTGTGTGACTCTGTTTTAGGATAACCTGATATATATTTTTAACCCTTGACAGGCAAACTAATTGCATGTTGTCTGTCTACATCAACTCAACACGGTTCCCTTACTCCAGGGTGTAACTTGTGTCTCAACCAGTAACTGCTGGGAAAAGGAAGAAAAGAGATCTGGGTTGAACATAAGTTTGATTTGATACTTTTACTAAGAACATCATTTTTCATAGTGTGTGACTTAAGCTGAGTTGGCTTTTAATCTGTTCTGCTTGCTGGCTTCTTTAAAATATGGGTCAGTCTTTGTGAAAATTGGGAAAAGTGTCATCAAGATTAAAATTTTCAAATTGCACCCAAAGGATCATTAAAGATGTGATTACTTCAAATTAATTTGTCTGAGAGGCAGACCTAATAAAGTGATGCTTGTAGTCTGTGTCTGTAGGTGACTGTCAAAGTAAAAGTCAATCAGTTTATTCACACACACCAAAATACAATATTTGGGGTGTATATTTTTAAAATAACAGGCAAGTGAATGGAGCCCCAAAGAAGCTTATAAAAGTTCATTATAATGCATCGATAAAGAAAGAAGGAAGCACCGACTGGTTTATCCTTTCAGAGCTGATGTTGTACCAAAGTGCTGCAAAATGGTGGAGTGAAGACAACTTTTGATCAATTATAAAAACTGCACTGCTGGACTATTTCAGCACAATTAAAAGCAGATCCTGCATTTTACCTAGTTGGTTTGCAAATTTGGCTTTTAACCTGTTTTTTGTCTTCAGTTTCTGTCCAAGCACATCCCATGACAGGATATGAAAAACAGTCCAGAGCACAAAGTACTGTAGGTCAACTCATTCTCACAGTCATCTGTTACCTAGCGACTACAGAATGACACTGTTTATTTATTTATTGTTACTTTTATTTTATTTTTAAGTCCAGAATGTCTGAACAAAATTAAATCAGCTGAGACTAAAACAGACGTTTTCCTTTACCTACTGGTACAGCTGATCTGTCAGAGACTGGCATTGTGCAGCACATGCATCACAAACAGATGCTAATGGACACTATGTGTGTTCAAACGAACTAAATTAGTTGTAAAGAAGAAGGAAGAAGAATGAGATGGAGTTGGAGATGGAGTGCAAGAGAGTTGGTTCAAAATTTGTCTTTGAAAAATACAAATTTTTAAGGTCCTCTTTCTGGAAAAAAGGAAAATAGGTTGCCAGGATCGTGTCACTGCAGTCTAAGGGTGTACAGTTTGGTCCACTTTGAAGAAACCCTGGTCTGCTTCCAGAGATAGTGCAGTTTGTTTGGAATAGTGTCTCACGAGTCTCCCAGACTCATTAATGTGGTCTAAGATCGCTGTTTTTAATTAATAAGCAAAGGTTTGTCTGGAACCACTTTGTTACCTGCAATAGCACTGTGCATCGTACCATGAAAGCCATCATAAGGATGGTATTTTGGATAAGTGGGGTTGTACCCATTGCTAGACTGATCAGGAATAGTTTGATTTGATCTGTCATTTGTCCTTATAGGAGCTTTCTTGCTCAGCATGACTTCAGTTCTGTTTTCCCATTTGCTTTTTTCCTCCACAGTTTCTCTTTGAACAAACGTGGAAATGCAGTGAAAGAAAACTCCAACAATGCTAATGTTCATGTCAATGTTCATTTTAACAACGTGCACACATTTCTGAGGATGTGAGCGGTCCCTTCCACGTGTTTAAAAAACAATCATCAAAGCTAACAAAGTGGAACTTCTGCAAAACTTTTAAGTTACATACTTCATTATTAAAATATCAGTTCTCGCTGTGGTGTGTTGAAGTGCATTAAATGGAATAAAACAGAGCTGGATGCTAATGGACTTCATACTGTGGCACACTGCTTCACAACAGTCACACATCGCTTGATGCTGTCACAGGTTTCAAGCTTTTAACCAGGCTGTGCAACAGGAAATAAAAGCCCCTCCAGAAACATCAGAAACCAGTAAAATGTGTGCAGGAGTCTGTGGCAGCACAGTAATCCACACATACTCACACCTTACACACATATCCGTCTGCACACAGACACACACTCAAACACTCAGCAGAAGCAGTAGAACAAGGCATTACCATAAATTCATTAGAGTGGTTGGGCAGTATTTATAAACATGTAGAGATGTTGTTTACAATGTCTGACTGGATGGATTACACATCTACACAGACTAGTGAAGGAAACACTCTCAGTATACACACTGTTTACACTGGCAGAGGCAGAGAAGAGAGAGCGAGAAAGGGGTTTGAGTGCATCGCTCCACGAGGTCCCTGAGTGGCATGTTTTACAGAGCGAAATAAACATTCAATAAAATAAACACCCCTCAGCTGTGCTGCGCTGCACTCTGCTGCCATGAGCTGGACTGGGACTGCACAGAAAACCTCTGTGTGCACCCAGTCCTCATGTAGGTGTGCATGTGTGTGTGTGTGTGTGTGTGTGTGTGTGTGTGTGTGTGTGTGTGTGTCCACAGGTGAGAGGAGAGGAGAGGAGAGGAGAGGAGGGGAGAGGAGAGGAGGGGAGAGGAGATGAGAGGAGAGGAGGTTTGTGTAGAAACAAACAGACAGTATGGAAGATAGGAAATATTGTTTTCTGAATAGCAAAAAAATGAGTTTGTCAAAGTTTTTTTTTTAATAATATATATTTTGCAATTCATTCATCCCAAAACCAATTTCTCCCTCCTTCTCAACAGCTACGTTCCTCCAGTGAAAGAAGCCTTGTGTTACCACCAATATCACGACTGTTTTCCTCTGTTGTGCCATGATGGTGGAATGATCTCCCAAACTCTGTCCGCTCTGCAGAGTCCATGTCTACTTTTAAGAGCAAACTAAAGACTCAACTCTTCAAGGAGCACTTCCACACTTAGTTTAGCTATATTTGTTGGAAAGTTGGAGAACTTTGCCCAGTTCTTTGAAACAAACTTTATGGTATTAATTCTTTGTATTATAACATAGGTGATATTATGGGGTGGTAAGAGAGTGAACAACAAAAACAAACAAAAAAAACCTTTAGCACTACATGTAAGGACCTGCGTCCAACTGGACAGTCCACCAGCACCTTACTACGATGTCCTCTACTGTTAGATTTCATGCTTGTGTTGTTCTGACTCATATGTAAGTCACTTGGGATTCATCTGCTAAGTGACTGTAGAGTAGAATAGAATAGAATAGAATAGAATAGAATAGAATAGAATAGAACAGAATAGAATAGAATAGAATAGAATAGAATAGAATTTTTGTTTTGAGAAATTTGGCTCTTTTTCTTGCAGAATGGATGACAAATGATATTACTCTCATAACCTCTTATAATCTGTCAGATTTTTCTTCAACACAAAGACATGCAAAAAAGTTTAGAAGCCTCGGCTATTTGAATGTGGGGGTGAACAAATCCTAGCAAGATAAATAATTACTAATTATATAAATATATATATACATATATATATATATATATATATATATATATATATATATATATATATATATATATATATATATATATATATATATATATATATATATATATATATATATATATATAAATAATATTAGATAATTCATTATATGCATTTATATCCATTTCCCTTTGGGGATTAATAAAGTATTTTTCATTTCATAATGATCGAAACAAACAGCACAAATCTGATTTCTACACTCTCAGTAAAACGTCTGCAGAAAAGTGGAAAACGCCCTGGAAGAAAATTACAGGTACATTTCTACGTTAACTGTACTATTATTCCAAAAACAAAAAAATCTATACTTCTATTGGATACACCCTGTTATGTTCACGGAAAGATACCACACTTGAAAAAAAAAAGAAAAAAAAAATACTTAACTATATTAAAGACTTGCTTAAACTGGCAACAAGTGATTGATTCAAATTTATCAAGGATTAGTTTTTTTCAGTTCTTATTTATGATCATTTGTACTCCAGTGGAACATTGAAATTAGTGTTAGTAGTGGCGAGTTTCTCTTCTTGTACTGACCACTACACTCACGATGCTAACTTTAACATTCAAACAGAAGAACACACCAACAACATTGTCTAAATGTAAACGCAGCACACAGAGTGCAGCACATAAGTTGAATTTAGCAAGCAGCAACCTTCATCAGTCAAAGCTGGAGTAGGTCATGTTGGGCAGTTAGCAAGATGTGAAAGTGGCGCCCTATCTTGGCTCCTCCCTCTCTGGCTTTGGTCTTTGCGTGATCCAAGGCTTTTTTATTCGCAGCTTTTTCCACCAACAATTTTCTCGGCTGTTAAGCAGGAGGAGGCAAATAAACCAAACCAGGTCAGGGAATCCTTCCTGAATTTTCTCAGCCATGTTTACCTTCCAAGTTTCTTCTTCACTACTTTGTATTTTTATCCTAACACGCTGTTTATATGCAGGGTGTGGCTATCAGGTATGCGCTGCGTGAGGGAGAGGAGGGGAGCCAGGAGAAGAACCTTATGAAATATAAGAAATGAACAACTCCATTTGGTCCGAACATTTGGATTAGTCAGAGTTTTTACAGATTTACAGTAAACTGAGGGGTCTAACTATATTTCTTATTGTTTATGATTACAAAATATATAGACTACTATCAGGACGAGGAACCACTTCACCCAGGATAAAAAGAAATGTCTGAGTAAGATTACCTACCCCAGCTTTGAAAGTAAAGTGCAGAGATTGGACCCCCTTGTCCCTATAGACTTCCATGTTAAAAGACCAACTTCACTGCAGAGATAAACATGTTTACAGCCTGATACAAAAAAAAAAAAAAAAAACATTTATGTTTAATAGTTTAGATTTACGCTCATCACAACTTTGGGGGGGATAAAAAAAAAAATTATAACTCATCTGTTTAAAAGTAATTTATTCTTAAAATTGTGCATAATTTGTCCTTTTGATTGACAGGCACTCAATTTCAGGCAGCAATATGCCGGAGTGTAGAACAACTATGGTTTTTAGCCAGCTAACAGCGTGACTTAGCTGTAACCCACTTACCTTTGAAAGCTGGTTAGTTCCCGTTAACTCTGGGTTAGCTCAGTTAGCTCTTAGCTATGAGAGGGTTAGCAGTTGAAAGAAAATAAAACTTTTGTTGTTAGATAACACCATAGATTATAGTTATTTTTGTGGAACTTGATGGAACAAAACCAGTTGCAGCTAAAAGGTAATGCGGTCCAGGCGTTCATGTTAAGCTGTGTTAAGTCTCATTAGCTATATGCCTTTCCAAAGCCAGAGAAAATGCATGCACTATTCCTTTAAAGTGATTCTCAATGGAATCTTATGCAACAAACTGAAATGAAGTTACTTTTAGTTACTGCTAATTATGCTGTGTTTTCACATTAAAAACAAATTGGTCAAACAAGACTCGGTTTGATTGTTTAAAGCTATATTCATGCATGTTCATTTACTTATTGGGACTCAGAGCGGCAGAAATAACCTGCAGCTTCAGCCATATGTGGTTTGCATTACTTTTAAAGTCACAGCGTTTTGCAGAACAACAATGAAATAGAAGAGTGTGAATTATTGGCTATGCTGACACCTGAACCACAAGAGGGCAAAGGGAGGCCGAATGGATCAGCAGAAGAAGTGATAAGGGTGTTGATGAAGCAACAAAGACAAAGAGATTTGGAGATTTGAAAAGGATGAATTTATTGCTCTGTGGAGACACGTATATGGAGGAGACGCAAGGGGGAGGGACAGAGAAGAGGGAAATCAGACTGGTTGGACTTTGAGAGCACACACAGACGCACTCTGTTTAATGTCTCGCTGACATTTCTGCTCTCCATCTCCTCCCCGCCAGCCCGCTCTCGCTTGAGACGAATGGCCAGAGAGGAAAAACCAGAGAGGAAGACAGAAAGGCGGAGCGTCTGAGAAGGGATGCAACATTCTGCGTGGACTTCATTCAAGGTCACAAGCTCCAGACAAAGTCAAGGGTCAGGGTTCACAGGAGGGCCAGCCAATCAGAAGGTGTTCAAGTCTTGGCAGGATCAGATTTCACTGCCAAGGTTTTGTCCAGCCCCGGTGTGACTTGCCCTGCCATATTTTTACTTCGATGTCTTTATCTTTTTAATTTAGCAGTGTCTCCTTCAATTCCTCTGTGCCAAGCTCTTTCATCCTTGTGTACACGGTGCCCTTGTTAAGAGGCTGCAGATGCATAACAGTGTGAAAAAAACATAAGGGTTTTGGACTTTCTTCAGGGCGATTGAGGGTCTACCTAATAGTTCACTCCCTGAGACCTTGACTAAATTCCTTCTGGATTCCGTCACTCCATTAACCCGGGCAGTCAGCGCTACATGTATGAATGAGTGTGTATGTATGTGCATCATTGAGGCTTTCATTCACTGTCACTGCTCTGTGTCTGGTGCTCATTTCATTGCTCTAAATCAAACCATCTGTGTATTCAGTGGGTGGAATGTTCTCCACACATGCTGCTGCCTAAACACCTCCCATCCACTGACCCAGTGCTAACTGGTGGTGTCCATATCAACAGATGAAAGATGTTAGCTACCAGCTTCCTTGCTGACCTTCATATTTATACATTAACCGTCAGCTACTTGACTCTTTTTGCTGCAATATGTGGAAATCTGGTGTGTAACTGCAAGCGGTCTCATCCCACATGTCCAATAACTTGTGTTGCTCCTTTGCTGGTGACAATGCTGCTGTTTTGACTCCCCAACAGCGGTCCGACTGGGCCAGTTGGCTTGAATCACACAGCGCGGTGCAGTACAGAGAGCAACAGGGACAACAAGCAGCAGTGTGTCAATTCCTGGCTAGGCCTGAGAACACTTCACTAACCTGATCAGCACCAAGACAAATAGAGAGGTGATTGCTTC
Organism: Telmatherina bonti; assembly: GCF_933228915.1. NCBI lineage: Eukaryota > Metazoa > Chordata > Actinopteri > Atheriniformes > Telmatherinidae > Telmatherina > Telmatherina bonti. Next base: position 34,564,542 of record NC_136624.1, on the reverse strand, counting down.
CCCGTGGCCCATCTGGCTTCTCTTAAGGCGACTGGAGGGGAAAAACAGGGGTGGGCAAGTGTGTGCGTGCATGTGTGTGTGTCTTTGCTCTTAAAGGCGGCTACTTTACATAGGGGTATTTCTAACACACCACTGACTTGCCGACCAATTACAGCCAATCGGTGCTGTCGGTCTGACTGCTTTCACCCGTCAATAAAAACATTTTGGTTGGGGCTGCTTTTGCCTCTCTGGGCTGCAGCGTGGCCCAAAAAAACGTCTCACTCAGAGTTTTGACATTCCAACATGGAAGCGGCAGAATTTTAGCACAGAGGTGAGTAAATTTAACAGCTGAAACCAAAAGGCAGGTTTATTCCTGGAGGAGGTTTGGAGTGGGAATGAACTCACCACGTAGGTGTGTGGATATGCATAACAGATGGAAATGTTTCTTTTAGATACAGTAGGGGTAAGACTCACTTATGTCCACATAATTAAGAAAAAGCTAACCCTTTAAGACCACCTCAGGCCTAGACTGAAGGTGAACTGATGATCCATAATGGGTGATCCTTCAGGCCAACATTGGGCCAAAGTTGTAGAAGGACGTTTCATGATTGCCTACTGTACACATCCCCACCTACTGGCCACTTGGAGGAAAAGCAGCCAAGTGCACGTTAATGTCCTCTGTAGTTCCAGACCATTACCTATAATAGGCTGCTTCTAATATGAGTCACTTTTTGCATCCGCTCAGTCATGCATCTGCTTCTCACTTTCTCAGTCTCTGTTCTCTGTCTCATTCTGTCTGTTCCTTTTACTTTCAGCTGATAGTAAACAGAGATGCTCCAAGATGGGCGCTGTCCAAACAGCAGGACAATAATAACCGTTTGTTGTCACCACGGATACACACTTTCATCACTGCCAAGACGCGCAGGAGCATCTGGATTCTGTTAACTGTATTCCAGCATCTCACAAACATTTGATATGTCCATGTGCATGTGCACACTGTGGTCTAGTAAATATAACGTGCGTGATGTAAAATACATCTACATCACACACACAAATTTCCATCCACCTGCGAACTGCACCACAGTAGTCAAAGTGTTAATATTGTGTTCTTTCAACTCAGTTTGTGTGTCTGCCCACGAAGGCGTGTACGTGTGTGTGTGTGTGAATGAGTGAGTGAGTTTTTGTACACACACGCATGTGCTTAGGCTAAGGAATGCCCTTCCCGGTTTGGGAGTGGGGGCCCAAGCTGGGGGCTTTAGAGGGGGGCCAGTGTGTGTGCGTGTGTTTGTGTGTGCAAGCCAGTGGGAGCTTAGGAAGGGGCCCTGTGTTTTGTTCTGTTCCACATCAATGGGACGTCAAGCCGGGTTTGGGCCTGACAGCACCCGGATTAAAGGTTTTCTACCAGACACTCTCTACCCCTCCCCCCGACACACACAAACACAAAAACACACACACACACAGCAGACTGAATGAACACCGTTTTAACTCTTGGACTACTAACTTGTGATTTGCAAATGGCAACAGGCAGTGGGACAGGCGCTTGCAGTTATAAGGAAACAGGTTAAGGATAGATGCATCTGTGTGTAGAATATATTTGTGTGTGTGTATGTAAACGACAGAACAGAAAATTGAACCTAAATGCACTGCAATAATTAAACAATAATATCACATTTTGGTTGAATTTTTTTGGTAAAACAGTTTTTTTCACTCAATATATTTTAGGATGAAAATAAAGACATGAATACATAATACATACTTGATTAAACATATGTACATAAACATATTTCAACATTACTGTTCATGTAAAAACTCAAGTTCAGTGAGGTGTAAGGTAATTTTTAGGCTTCTGGTTGATCAAATATTTACAAACTGTAATGAAAATAAAAAGCGTCTCTGGAAAATACAAACAAAAAGAATGATGCATAAGAATGATGCATGTTAGAAGTAAGAAATCACAAGGAAGCCGAGCTAAAACAAGGACTAATTACAGAACGAGCAGGTAAAAAAAGAATCACAGCAACTGTTATATGTGAAGGCTTTTATTTATTTCATTCAAAGATGAGAATAAACCATATATTACCAAATCATTTCAAAGTACACCAACGTGATCCAAATGTCCAGTTTATTTAGTGTCTACTGAGGTTGTAGGCAGCTCCAGCGCATACAACGTTTCCGCTTAAATAGCGTGAAATCCAATCAATCGATAATAAATGCAAAAATCAGATGTAGAATTCTGACCCTGACCTGTAAGTCAGGGTCACGCGCTTGCAATTTGTCACATTTTGCATGGAGTATTAATCCATACTGCCAAATTTTCATTTCATTGAAACAATTTTTTTTTTTTAAATAAATAAATTAGATTATTCTGGTTAATCTTATTTCTTTATTTGTTTTTAAAAATGGCATTTGGTGGAAGTTTGATCCCTGCCAGGAGCAGTGAGATGGAAAGGAGGCTGTGCACTTTCTGCTTCTTTCTCCCAGGTGGCTCTGAAGATCTGGTGGTTCATGCCTCCACCGGACATTCAGCTGACAATAAACACCTTTGATGCTGACTGCTGTTGGGCTGTAAAGTTTCCACTTAAACCCCCATGGTCTGGGTGATGGGGAACACAAGCAACCGACCGCCTCAGATCCCCCATGACTTAATTAGTGCTCTCTGATTCTCCGCATTAGTTTACTGTATAGGAACAACTTTTATCCTTAACTGTAATCAGCTTGCCCAGAAGAATAGAGCACAATAAGAAGGCTGTTTGAAGTTTCCTTTGTGTTATCTGGAGCTCTTCTGCAAAATCCCTGATCAGTTAGCCTCAGAGTATAACACTGGGCCAGTAGGCAGCCCAGCTGTGGAAAACCTGCACTGTTGTGTGTGCCACCTGCAGTGACTTTTCCCCAGACTAAGCATGGAAAAGCAATTGTTTTTCTTATCCCTTAATTATAACACGAATGTTCTCAAGCTTATGGCTTCAGCTGTTCCTAAAGGAGTAGTTGTTTTTCCTTGGTAAGTGATCATATTACACATAAAATTGATTTCTTTAAATAATTTAGGAATTCAAGCAGCCAGGCCTACCAGTCTCATGAAAGTTTCCTCCACTGATTAAAGGAATTATTCTTAAAGTGAATAAATTCAGGCATTTATTGGCATTTGCCCTTTTCACCCACTGAAAGGAGAGTGTCATGGAGAATTCTTGAGGTGTCATTAATATGCATAATCAGGCCTTATTGCAGCCTTTAGGTCTATTATCAGGAGATGACCATGACAGACTGCAGGGCTTTTATGATCGTCCTTATATTTCTTTTTAAACATTATGCTCTCTGTGATGCTCAAGGTGACCCCTAATTTGATGGCGACTTCCTCATCTGTCGTAGTAAGCACAACATTGACATTTTGTTGCAAGAATCTAAATGGGAAAATATTTGTTTTATGTTAAACGGATTATGGTTACGTGTTTAAAAGTGGTAAATGTCTCTATAAAATAGGCTGGGATTCCGATTTTTATGTTGAACAGTGTATTTTAGTGCAGACCACACAACCCATTATTATCAGCATTCAAAGGCAGCTGACTTTAATTTAATCAATTGTTATTTGTCTGCAAAGAAGACAAATTTGGGGAGAAATTGTTCTACTTTGGGTTTATAGAAGTAAAGTAAAGCTAATGCAGAAGAGATTGTAATATTTTAAATTAATGTAAAATTAGTCATCTTTAATCTAGGATGTTTCTTTGGTTGTGAAATCTGCAACCATCACGCAGGTCAAATGGTGCAGCTTCCATTTGCGGAGCAGCAGCGCCATCTAGTGCCTAAAAGATGGACTTTTTTTGGCCAAAGACCCAATATTCTTACTCTTATAGGTTTTTTTCAATTCCCAGAACACTAAAATGACACACAATGATTGTTTGTCTTTTCTGTATCTTCTTTTACCAGCATCACTCAAAAGTTTATGGAGCGATTTTAATTAAATTTTTAGAAAATCTTAGAAAAGGAATGGAAACAAGTGATTTGGGGTGTGTGATCAGGATCACTGGCATCATCCAGGATGTTTCAAAAGGACAATTGATTATTGGGAGATAATAATTTTGCTATTAAAGTGCCTAACTAAAAAATAATGCCCACAATCACTGAGGAAAAATTGCAACGGCTTGGTGGAGGTCTGGGTTGTCTGAGTGCTTCTTTTATTGATTTTTATTTCAATACACCTAAAAATTCCAGTATCAGTCTTTCCATCTTAGTCCTGTTGAATATGTGCAGTTAATACTGCTGCAAACCTGCTTCAACTTAGTTCATGATGTGTAATGTGATAAACTGAGTTCTAAGCAAACACTTTTTTCCAGGGCTTACAAACTACTGTAGCACTTCATGCCCGCCTAGCTTCTGATGCAGTGGGTCTGGAACCCCTATTTTATGCCCAGCAGGCACCAAGAGGTAGTCTCCTGAAGCCTCTACAATGTGAACCCTGCCCAGGGGCAACCTTCTGCTCAGACCTTCACATAATAAGGCAGACTGTCAAAGGGATACCCTGCAAGGCCTCTTATCAATGTCCTGCTGGCAGGTTTATCAGCACCGTTTATAGTTGTTGCACATACTTGCTTCTGTATGAGATTAATTATTGATTTTAATAAATATCTGTCTCTCCCAATACTCAGAGACCGTAAACATAAAATGAGTTTTCTTTTGTTTAAACTGGCAGAGCAAAATCTCATCCTAAGTCTCCATCATATTTTCTGCTTTACCAGCATTTTGCAATTCAAAATGTTATTCTGTGAGTGCACTGAACACAGTTCTCAGCATAAGGCAACAATCTGATATAAAGTCACATGTTTGCCATTGAAAAACACTGCCGTTCAAAATGACGCTGCATGAGCTCATTGGCCAGTATCTCACCAATCCCCTCAGTGTTTAATTGTTACATCTTCAAACAGAATATAAGCACTTGTGTGATTCCTCCGACCATTCTCACCATTTCCGGACCCCAGGGTTCTACGGTGGTGGAAGGTGTATGAGCATGCCTTTTGTGCAGGTTGCTGATGAGTCATGTGATGAAACTGAGGTGGGTGCAATAATGGTGCTTCTTTCCTCAGTGTTTTGGCAAAGGTAGATATTTATTGTGATGTGGATGAGGCATTGTGGCTGACTGTCCAGCAAGATGCTGCTATTTATTTTTCTTCTTCTTCTTTTTTTTACATATTTTTTCCTTCGCTTTATGTTTCAGTTTCCTGGCTTTTGGTATTTTTTCTTCTTTTTGTTTTTTTGTTGTTTATTTAATCATATTTTGCGCACTATGTGTATATATCTGCTGTGAACGTGCTGTACAGACTTGTTGGATGAAAGTAAACATATGAATAAATGTTTTAACTACACCGGAGTGTGTGTGTGTGTGTGTGTGTGTGTGTGTGTGTGTCTGCAAATACTTCTGTACAAATGAACAATCTAAAGAATGTTGTACTATTTGAACTATTTTAGTATCATGGCAAACGCTAACGATGAGAGTGCTTTTCATTATTTCCAAGACTGTTGGTTAGACAAAACGTCTATACGAGGGAAACGTGTTCTATTTGGAGCAATGTTTGATGTTGAGAACACTATATGACATTCTGGTTGCAGTGCTTTATTTTGCAGGAGATATGAGACATAGTTGTAGTTTTGGTGTGTGGTTTTGTGACTTGTGTTGAGCATTTTGATAAAATTGTGTTTAAGCAAAGGGGGTCAGAAAACTTACATGCTTTCAGGATGTATTTTCAGGATAATGAAGTATTATTGGTTTTTATTGGTGTTTACTAATTACATTTGGGGTTGTTTGGAGGTCCCTCTGTCAAATACACATTTAAAAAACATAATCCATATTCCATCAATAAGCAAGTGAGGTGTCTAAAGTAGAAGTAAAGTAAAAGTCCTGCCATGTTCTTGGATCTACCTGTGTATTTAGAACAGGTGTTTCCACCTCATCTCAGAGGTTAGTTCAGCTTGCAGTGGAGCTGAGCTAATTTAATTCAGCTGGTTTAGTGACTGGTTGAAACAGCTGCCAGACAGGACTTCTACTTTGTGACACCTGGATAATACACCTCTGGTAAGCAACAAACAAAAAGCCTTGGCTTTGCATTTATACATGTTGGATTTGCTCTCTGTGTTTTATACAACACTTATACTGATGTTCAATAAAGACTATTAGTTTTTGTTTTGCTTATGTTTTTTTTTTTTGTTGTTTTTTTAAAGGTGTACAGATTTTAACTTGTTATGTTTAGGTCAAGATGTAATTTTAAAAATATGTAAAAAATAAATAAATACTTTGTTTAATAAGTATTAATAAAAAAAAAAATCATAAGTTGAGCCGAAGAAATAAGAGAAATCTAGAGATTATTCAGAGAAACTAACTTTCACTTGTTTAAACTGTTTCATGACATTGAAACACAAGAAAACAGCTCTCCAAAAACATTGCTGCTTTTCTCCAATACTCAATGCTCTATTCTTTTTCCCTTCAAATCACGGTCCTTTTATTTTCTTAATCATTAGATTCCTCTTTTGCTTTTTCACCAACTTTATTTCATGAGATAAACCAAACATCATTCTAGTAACATAAAGGCATGATAAAAAAAAACTAAAGAGAAAATTAAGGAAAACCTTTTTGCTACTTTAATATTCAACGTTGTTAATTATTTTAGCCTGTCAGAAATCTCAGATATTCTATTCATGTATCACTCCTCTTTCTGAATGCAGAAAAATCCTGTTCACACTTGATGATCCTGCAATGAATGAGCAGTAATCAAAGGATCAGGAATTACAAGACAATCAGAGGCTGACATGAGTAAAATTCCTGCCAATTATGGCATGTTAATATGTGGCATCTAAAACATGTGTTAAATACAGGTTTCCCCTTTTAATACTTAAACAGAATAACACATTAATAAAGATTAATTTAACAGAATATTTCAATAATACAATAGGTAACAAAAAAGCACATTAACTTTGAACACTTTTCTCCCCTCTGTGTTTTGGCAATTGTAATTGTCTCGTGTGACGAGTGGGTCGTGTTTTAATTTGTACACCATTTCCACACTGTATCGGTGATGTATTTATGTTTTGGGTGTGTGTTATTATACAATCTTCTATTTATTTTCCCTTTTTGGACAGACTTGACTGCTTATGAAATGTTGTTTGGGGATTTATAGTTTTCTGAATCCAAAAAAATGGATGTTGTATTGAGTGTAAAGATGCTTTTGAGCATTTATGAAACACATTAACATATTTAGTTTTTTAAGTAAACTTCGTCTTTTATATTTCATACATTTTCTTTAAAGCGAAATTCATTTTTCCCCATGTGTAATTTCAGCTCTAATCCAGCAGAGGGCGCCACAGTGCTCTACCTGAAATCTTCACAAGGGCAAAGCATGTTGTGTTTTTTTTTTTGTTTTGTTTTTTTCTAGCCTTCTGTTCCAACTGAACCTGCAGATCTGACGTTGTAATTTACCAGTGGACCCCCGGTGGTGTAGCTACAAACTCTGCAAATCAAAGTTACAGCTACACAGAAAATTTCTGTCATTCTTACCAACAGATTTGCTCTGTGTGCAAACAGTGTTGATGGAGACCATCCTCCTAAACTTGTGAATTTTGTTTCATCTGCATATAAACGCACAATTATCTTTGTACATCAAGTCATGTAATTAAACTATAACACCAAAGGCCTTTTTCACTGCAGAAATGTTGACTTTTTTGAACAGGACAAGTTCAGATGTGTCAACTAAGACGGGGGTATGCAATGCCATCCTACAAGGTCTGCAGTCCAGCAGGTTTTCCATGTATCCTTGCTCCAATACAGCTGACTGAAACGAATTGTAAATTGTGCAAAACCTGAGAGGTTGTTAGATACATTTAGTTTGATTCAGGTGCGTTGATGCAGGAATACATGGAAAACCTGCTGAATTGCAGGTTGTGGATCGTAGAACTGAATGAAATGCCCCTGAAATAGGACTAATCAGGAAGTATTGAAAGCACACGTGTGGAACATAAAATACTTTTAACTGTAATATTTTTATGTAAACTTGATTGTTTATCTAAAGACTGGTTTGATTTTCACTTAGAAACTTTTTAAAGGTAATAACTTTGGTCTCATTTGTATTTTTTATAAGTAAAATTGTGATTTTGTGTTTAAATGATACAAGTATTCCTGCTGTTTCTTGTTGAAGCAACAGGCTTTCTTTGTTTTACCCATGCCCGAGGCACTGAAGATGTTTTATTACAACAGTCTTGTCATGTCTCTGCAGGAGAAACAGGCATAATGATCCTCATCAAACATGGCTCCAGATAACGTCCTATGAGGACATATAGGTGAGACAGTGTTTAAGCTACAGTGGCTGGTAAAGATACTGTACTTAATATGAGCAAGTAGAAAAGGCCAACTCCAGTCATCTATACATGCATGCTGTTGAAGAGGCAGAGCATCTTTGCTGGAAAGCTCTGGGTGTAGTCCATGCATTAAGAAACAACATCCTGCCTCTACATTTATTGAAAACTGTTCTGAACAAGCTGCCTTTACCTGCTGAAAACTTGGAGAGACAAACCAGTGACGGTTGTTTCTGCTCCTGGACACAACCAGTCCAAAGTGTGAAATTCTCTTTCAAATTATCAATTTCTGTGGGGGTTAAATGTAATACAACAAGCAGATGGATGTGCTCAAACCAAAAGGGAAAAGCAAAATGAAGAACCAGTGGAAATGTGGGGATCATTTTAAATGAATGGAGTTGCAATATAAACAATATAAGCCACATCAACCTTTTTTCTTTTTTTTTTTTTGCACTCTCTTGGTTACTTTTGTCGTATCCCAACAGCAGCAGGGAATGTTGCACATGGAGGCATGCAAGAACAAATTCCAAAACTGCAGATGGATCAGTCCGAGAGGGTGACAAGCTTTACTGGTGCATGCTGGTTGACAAACAGCCTGAAGAGATAGGAGCATGTTGTAGATAACTCAGGATCATGCTGTACTGAACACTGATTTTAAACATGATGGGGGATAAATGCCCTTCCCTCCTCCCCCCAAAATGACTCCCTACCTCTTAGCTTTAAGTAGTCCTTTTGTCCATAAGTCTGCTTCTCTCTGGTTTGGCTATCCAGCTCCGGCTCTTTGTAATCCCACTCAGCACATCTGCAAAAATGCTGTTCTGACATTATGAATCTCCTAAGCAAATGTGCTCGAACTATAGAGTTTCAACTGTAAGAGCTTGTGGATATATAGTGAACAGGGAAGTCTCTTCAGAGGAAGCTTGCGTGTACATGATTTCTTCGATAGCAACATGTACACTTAGAGGAAGCACTTAAACACATCTTTGATCTTAATGAAATCTTCCAGATGGAAAATCTTTATGCATTACAGGTGGAAATCCTGAGAACAAAACATCAGAATCTTCAACATAAATCAAACAATGGAGGTCTGGATTCAGAATCATACTCAGAGTTGAAGTGGATCAGATCTGGATCGGGGGATCAGTCAACCCCTGGACAGTCTGTGGTGTGACTGGGCAGCAGTGGGTGGAACAGACATGATGTTCCAGAAGTGCTCGAGTAGATTCAGGTCTGAATGGGCAGACTGGTCCATTGCATCAATGTGTTTATCGTCTAGGAGCTGCTGACACACTCCAGACACATGAGGCTGAGTTGTGCATCAGAAGGAACCCAGATCCCACTGCGGCAGCGTATGAACTGACAACGGATCGGAGGATCTCATCCTGGGGCCCACCACCTGGAGGATCCCTTCCTTGTTTTCATTTTAGCAGTATAGCTCAAATGCAGCTACACAGTGCCTATCCATTCTCTGTACCCACTTAAAAAGTGTTTTTGGTCATTTCTGGTTACAAATCTCAGCCTAACATTTATATATGAATGAGTTTTACATTTAATGTTTAATTTGTGCTAATTTGCCTCCATTGCAAGTCTTTTTAAAGAACAGCGATCACAAATTCTATTTTTCTGATAGAATAACCTTCAGCATTTTGACATTTTCCCAGAACAGGATCTGATGTGTGATCCAGAATATTTAGTCACGTTTTAAACAAGATTAAATCTTTGGGAATTAATAGGCCAAAACTTTGTGAATAACTCTTTCTAATTTTAGAATGCAAATTGGGCAGCAATACGGGCTATGACGATATGCTTTTGTCCCAATTCGATTCTGATTTTTGGGTTCCGATTCAATTTAAATTGCAATTCTCACAATTCTTTGATATTGCTGATTTTGTAGATTTAAAAAAAAAAAAAAAATGTACAAAAATATTTTTTGCTCATCAGTTAGGAAGAAACAACACAGCAGCCAGACCATCATTCTGCTGCTATGATGCCCAAGAAGACAAAAAGATCAATAAAAACAATAAAAATTCCAAAAATTTTAATTGATTATTTTTATTTGGAAAAAAAATTTGAGAAAAATTTATTTTAAAATGGTGACGCAAAGAATCCTGATATTCAATTTTTCAATTTGATTTTCCCACCCCTAGTAGCTATAATAAACAAATTTCACAGCTTTTAAGATATTTTGAAAAAAAGAAAAAGTTTATTAATTTAACAGGCATACAAAACAACAAATCAGTTTTAAACTACCGATACAGATTCAGTGCAATTCCAAAATATACATTTTCAGCAGGGCATGTTAAAGTTATTCACATCAGAAACAGCCATTTAAATAGTTCTGATTATCATTTTTCATATATCATTTGACAATTGTCCTAGCCAGAGGAATATCACATGTGATACCTTCTTGAGGTAAAATTGTACACATCCAATCTTTAAAAAGGTACAAAAAAAAAAAAGCAATACACGGGAAAAAAAATAAATATATTAAATGTACTACAGCACAATACAAACTAAAGTATTTGTAAACCAGTTTGTAAAAGAAAAAAAAATGGTTATACAATTTGGTTGTTGAATTTAATACATTGTTGGTGAAACATTTCCAAACCACACACAGAGTTTTGGTGCGAAAGTGAAGCACGCTGTCAGTTATAACTTTGTAAAATTCAATAAAATGCTTCCTCCTTTGTTAAAGATTTTCCATAACCGAACGCTGCCGCATAAACATGGAGACCAATTAACAAAGGAAAAAGCTACTCCTTTTATCCTCCGCCTTCATGGCAAGAAGTTTGACATTCAATATTTGCTTTTTCAACAATACAGGTAAATTTCATTTGCTCACAGAAAGACCGTTACTATACAGGATTATAGTATTAGCAGGGCACAGCAGTGAAACGACGAGAGCTCAAGAAATCACACTTCCAACAACAAAAAGTACAGATTTAAGTTGCATCTCTTGTGTCTGGAGGATTTTTACATGGTTAGTTAAATACAGCAGAGTTTACCGTTTATTCATAGTTTACCGTCAGCAAACACAACATCAGTAAAGCTAAAATATTTCAGGTTGTGAGCTTTATAGTCTGCCGTCTGTACCGTCTTAGACGTCAAAATGGATTGTTTTAAAGTATGAAATGTAATTCTAGAAAGTGACAACCAAATCGAGAACAATCCGTTTAGTTCAGCGTACAAGCCAACTACTGATATGTTCCATAACTCTTTGGGGTTTCATTTTTCTTCTCATGTGCTACAGGAATGCTGCTACATAGAACAGTGGTGCAACAATACACAGCATAGATACTGACATTCATTTTGAGGCCACATTTTCATTATTTAGCTTAATAATCCTCATTGAAAAGTTTAAAGTGTGACAAAATTTGGCCTCTGTTAGATCTCTTCTAGCTTTCCTATATCATCACACTGGGAGCTTTTTTTTCCCCACTTTAAAAGAAAAATCTTGTGTCAGGACAAAACATCCTCTTAAAACTCAGGGGCTTCCTCAGTCTTTTGCAAAAGCAAAGTCCTTTTCCTAGATTAGTATGTTAGTACGGGAAACTGCTATGGGCTGACTCTGGTGGGAGTAAAACACACACTGCTGCCATCAGAAATGTAACGAACGCTGTGTTAGAATCAACATTTAGCACTGATAGAATGTCAAGATTGTAAGGTACCTTAAATATGCTCTTTATAAAGCGAGATACTTGTACATCATTCAGTAATTGTGCCATTTCTCGAATGAGATTTAAAATGCACTCAAGGTTTCATTCATCACCCAATCACACAGCAAGATTATAAGCCTTTAAGACATAGTGGATGACAGGAATTTTTCTTTTTACAGCATACTCAATGTTTAGGTTATACAGTAACTGCCATTAACAAAAGATGGCATACTGTGGCCATCTTCTCAAAGAAAGACAAAAGATCTGATTTCACATAATCAAGCACAGCATTCACAGGTAAGTTTCATCATACCACACCCTCAGCTTTCAGGAGCCTGATCGAAAATATTTGCTCAAGAAATCAAACTGATGTAGATTAAGGAGTCTCGTTGTCTGTCATCTTCAGTTTGCTCAAGTTGCATGTTTTATAACAGCCTATGGAAATTCACAGAAGAGAGGGGAGGAGTGTAGAGCATTTGTGAATGTGTGTGTGTGTCTGTGCTTTAAAAGTGAGCAGTCAGGGGGTGTCGCAAATTAAAGGGTAATTCAACACTCAACTGCAAGAACCGAAAACTTGGGAGCATGTCTGCTTCATGGTCACACCCCGTCAATGATGTCACAGCAGGTGTTCTGCATCATCCGTCAAAAGTAAAACCCCTGCAGTGACGTCACTGTTTGGGGTCTGGCCAAAAGTTCAGAATCCTCTGACGTTTAGGCCCACCCAGAGGAGTGAAACAGAGCTTACCTGTCGTATGTGTTGCAGTGCTAAATTACCCTTCAATGCTCCTCTTTTCAGTCACATCCCAGCATTGTTTGTACATGTTTTAGCTCCACCACTTGAAGATCAGCCTCCAGGTGCTCTTCCACTGTCCGTTTCCCTCTCTACCTAATGCATTCCTCCTCTGATGGGCTTTCTGATTCTTCGTTCTCACTGTCCTCTAGTTCAGGAAGATCTCCCCACAGGAGCAGATTCAGACCTGTGGACATATGCAGACAGGCCTTATGAGCAAAAACATATTGGGTAAGAACTTCACAATTGCAGTTTATACGGGAAAAAAACAGTAGAGTACACTGACCTGTCGCATCAAGTCTATTCAGCGTGGATACAGCGTCACTATTGAACATCCAGAAATGTCCGTTGTTACAGGAGAGCAAGCAAGGTTTACAGGGGGCTACCACATGATAACCCACAACATTGCCACTGGAAGTGGGAGGGGGGGAGAGAATAAAGAAGAAACCCGAGTCAGCACTTTGGTGGGGGCACTTTGGAAAAGTGCTCAGTCAGCAAGTGGTTATCTATTATCTAACAGGTGTTTGTTTTTACCCTGTGTACAACAGCAACAAAAGCCTGGGAATACAAAAGAGGCTCTAAAAATCCCTACAGTAGCATCAAGTTGTGCTCCAACTTCTAAACCGAAATAAAAGCCAAATGACAAAAACACTGAGGCAATTACCCGAGTAATTCTGAGAGAAAACTGCTTTTATTTATTTTTTATTTTTTAAGTTTCTTAGAATAATCAAATATTTGCAACTTCAGTTTTCAATGGGATGATCATCTTTCCCTAGTTTTGCATAATTCAAACTAAAAAATAAATTTAAATATAAAGTACTGAATAAAACAAGTATCATGCAACTGTACAGAGAAAAATCACTGCAGCAGCTTTTTTTTCCGCAAAGGAAAATAATGGATGTGTTTGTATTACTTTGTTGCTGCCAGAAGCCTCCCAGGGGTTTACTTACCATTTCAGACATGCAATGTCTCTCAGTTTGCATTTGCAGCTTTCAGTAGAGTAGCAGCTGGCCACAAAGTCAACAGTTCTTGGGGAGGGTGCGTTCAAAGAAGGGGGGGAAAAACACAGGAATAAAAAAAAAAAAAACTAAAATAATACTTTATAGTAATTAGAATTTTATTAAACAAACTGAATAATTATGGTTTGTGTGTTCATTTCTTTTCTCTCTCTCTTTTTAGTAGAGTTTAGCAAGTTCTCTGTTCAGCATGAAAACAATAACAACAACATAAACAAAGGCTAGCAGCCTCGCTAACACAGCTAGCACCTACCTGTTTGGAGGTATATCAGTCGAAAACAGCTCAACTTCGGTGTCTGCAAGCAGCACTGCCTTCATGCCTCTGGTGCAGAGAAGACTCTCACAAAATATGCAATTCACCTGAGTAACGCACTTGTTTTTAAAATTGGCGTTAGATGTAGACATCTCGGTTTAGCTCAAATGGACGAGACTTTCTCTGGTTTTCTGCCCACAGGCAGCAAATGGAGCACAAAACGATAAACAGGTAGTTATGTTGCGCTCTATTCGTCCAGCTTGGTTAAACTAGTATCGATTTAAGGAAACTTTACGTGCAGCAGCTCTAACGTCCTTGCGCAAACGCTAGCTTTCTCCAAGGGGCAAAACGGAAGGCAGCTAAGGTTAGCTTGTGGGAACAGACGCCCCGAAATTCCGTGATGTAATGTATGTAAAGAAACTGGCAGGCTATATTACTGTGGAATGCACGACATCGATGAATAACTAGTCCGTTTCACTAAGCATCCATACGTATGCGGTTAACAGCTAACTGAATAGCTGTCAGCTTTGTTTACAACTTCCTGGTATTAAACTGCACTTCCTGACACTATCTTTAAAAGACCCCACATCCGATTCTGATTGGACACGGAGCTGTAGCGTAAACGAAGCCATTGGACGCTTTGCTTCAAATTCTCAATGTGATTGGTTAAAAATTTGAGTCAGGTACCGCCGTCCACATGAATAATTGGTCTATTTGGACGTCGTTTAAATAAATTTTCACCAATCGTAGTGTAGAAAGTAGTTTCCAAAGGCGGGCCTGTTGTAAAAAAAAAAAAAAAAGTTTTAAATATATTTAGAAGATTTTGCATTTTAAATGCACGTTAAAATAAAATTGTGTTTTCTTTTATTATTTGTTGGCCTATTTTCAAGTGTAAAAAAAAGGGTTACCAATCTATTAAATTAACTGCTAAAGCGTAGCAATTTCCTCTCCGGGATGAATAAAGTATATTTAATTAACTTATTCATAAACGAATAAAAACAGCCAACAAATACTGTTAGCAGTAGCAGTTCAGGGTCGTTTTTTTTTTTGTTGTTTTTTTTTGGGGGGGGGGGGGGGGGGGGGGGGTAATTGGTGATTTAGCAATTATTTTAATTTTTGTGAGTTTTGCAGGTAGTTTAAATAGCCTAAGCACGGACAAACATGCACATCCAGTCATCCGTTATAACTTTATTTATTAGATATTGAAGTAACCTTATTGTTTCACTACTACCTCAATTATACGGGCTCAAGTTATCTATAAATAACTGAAATAGTGTAGACAAATACGACATCCTTAAGTGTCTGGTGCCGCGTTCTTTCTCCTTTTGTTTTTCGTTTCTTTTATTGTTACTAGTTTTAATTATTGACGCGGTCAAACATTACACACGCTTCAGATTATGTGACATACACTTTGTGTTTGCAGGTTTGTGTACCCAAATGAACACCATCCGCTTCCATGCCTGTCCTGTCCTGCGCACTGGGGACTGACTTGCCTCCATCCACTCCATCACCACTTGGTTTGCTCTCTCACTTCAGGAGGGGGAAGAAGAGAACAGTTTAGTTTAGACGGACTGACGGGCAGCAAAGCAAAGAGAAAGAGACTCGCGGAGCGTTTCTTTTCCCCCCGCAAACTCAAATTAACTTTTTTTTTTTTTTTTTTAAAGAGGGCTGCTCACAAGCTGTGTTTGTGTTTTTTCTTAAGAAGGGAATGACTCTCCTTTCACTTGAAGTTGTTTGCCCCATAACCGGTTATGAGGAGTCGTTGAGGCGGATACAGCAACAGCAGCAGCGCCAAACTCACAATGCGCCCTGAGTGAGCAGACCCACGGAGACAATACAGACCCACGGGCACGCTGAGGAACCGCAATCTCTCATCTCACCTCTCATTTTCTCCTCAAAGCCGATTCAAGGGTGGCATTTCCTTTCATCCACGACTGATTTATTGAACAGCTGAGAGGAAAAAAGAATTGACTTCACAGCGAGGACGAGTGGTTGGATCTCCAAACTTAGCCATGACGTCTCCAGCGAAATTCCGAAAGGAAAAGGAGATCGTGGCCGAATATGAAACTCAAGTTAAAGGTAAAACTTTTCGGATGGCATTCAGATGTTAAAAGACGAGGCGATGCAGTGTTAAATCTGTGTTTCCTTACTGTGTGGTGTGTTTTCTGAGATTTAGGTGATTGCATTCCTCCCCCTTCTTCCTCCTTTCCAGTAAGCCTCACCTCTCCTCTCAGGGTTTGGTTTGGCTTTGTATTAAAGGTCCGCATTAATTGCCCATTAATGTGGACTTGGCAGGTCACTTATATTGAAACAAATCAAATCATGGATAAGGACAACGTGATGTGTTTAAGCGCGTGAACGCCACGGCAGCGTAATGATGGCAAACAAAAGGCAGGGGGGAGAAAAAAACGCGCAAAAAAAAATAAAGCGGTGTTATCCAGATGTGGCCTCAGTGGTCTTTAAAAAAAAAAGCGTAGGTGGAGGTGATGTTGTGTAGACTACCTGGGAAAGCTGGGGTTTCGACATTGAGCAGGACAGGGCGTTTTCTTTCCGTCTCTGTCTCCTGTCTGTCTGCTGCTCGTTTGCGCTTTCTCTCGCTCGAGTGTGAAACGCAGATTGCAAATAAATGATCAATTTGTATAAAGGCTTGCTCATTGATCCGACTTTATAGGGGGGCTGCAAGGGCAAAGGAGACCAACCCGAGTTTGGGAGGGGGGTGAGCAGATTGTAGTTGTTAGATAGGGGCGTTCAGATGTTAACTGTTTGCTGGCTGATTGGTGTGAGTGGATTTTTCTGTCTCCAGGCAGGTATAGTGGATTCATTATTTGGAGGAGTGACCTGAGTGCTTATCAGATCTCTGTGTTAATCTGGTTCATATATATATAGCAGCAGAAGAGGGGGTGCAAGCAGAGAGACCAGAAGAGGGAGATCGAAAATATTATCCTCCAACTGAACTGCATGCTTGATCTACTGCTGCAGAGGCAGATCACTTGATAAGATGGGCCACTGCCTCATCAATCCTTCACACTTTCATTAAGGAGCATTTTTTATTCTCTTTTTTTATATCATATCAAAGAATGACTTTGTCTGCACCGAATCAGTCAAGGGGAAAAAAAGTGAGAGACTTATAAATGGTTGTTCTGTCAAACTGGAACTTCGGCTGTTCACATACAGATGAGTTAAGAAACTAGTGGTGTGATTGATGAAGTTACGATCCACTGAAGTGAAACGGCCTCAACAAGTATGTGGACCCACTTTACTGGTACGACTGAGCTGCTTTGGGATCTGAGCTCCATATGAATTACCCATCAAACCTTTCCTCCTCAGGGAGGCATTCGAATGTGAAATGTTCCCCTAATCTGTAAAGTATTTCCTTTTAATTGAACCCTTTCAGGATGGCGCTTTGATTTGATGGAGAATTCCTCCTGTGTCCTTCATCCCACCTCCTATTGAGCTCCTCTGCTTGTTTGCATGGCCATTTGAAAACTCCTATGGTTTTCACCACAGTGACATTAGTCTTATTGTCTATCTCCTTTTACACTGCTATTTATGCCAGGCAGCCCGTGTGAAGGCGCTCTATCGGTGCTGCATTGTGAGGGCTGTCTGCCATGTTTGTCAGACTGTGGACTTAATGTTTGTCCATCGACCTCTGCATTGATTTCTTCTGTCAGTTACTCCACTGCTCCCCAGTGAACAGCAATATCGTGCTGCTGCCTCTTCTCTCCACACTTTGACTGCACATTTTTCACGTGCCATCTTCATTTTCTGGTTCATTGCTGGAATGTAAACCTGAGTATCCACCTTGTTGTTTTAGGAGTGTTTGTTCCTCCTGATGATGTATGTCTTGTGTGATATATCCAGTCGGCACTTTTCCAGGAGACAGTTTCTCCTAATCCTGTCTGTTGCTCTTTCAGCTTCTATAATAGAGGGTACGAAACAGCAACGCAAAAAGCAGGCAATCATCACATTTCTCTTCTAAACCTTTAAAAATTCTACTCTTCTTTTTCGGTCTCGCTAGCTGAGGGAGACTCGTGCACATACCTGCCTCTCTTTGCTATAATTAGACAGCAAAAGTAGACTTTGCATGCTGCAGTCATACACTGCAGCATCGTGGGGGAAATAAATGTAAGTCCTCCATGAATAACAGTCGTAGAACTCTGCAGCAGGAGTGGGAGATGCACTAACATGCACATATTCACGCTGATAGGCCTCATGGTGCAAATCAAGCATCTGGTGGGTGTGTTTAAAGTATTTAAAAGCCTTCTTTAGAAGTCTTGTTATAATTTATCAGTCAGATGCAACACTGTACCACTCAAAAGAATATTTACACATACATGGCAATGCATCAATTGCTCATAATGTACTGTACCATCTAAACAGAAGGACAATGGTATAAAAAAACTGATTTATTTTATTTAACTCAACATGATCTGTTATGTTGCATCAGGCTTCTGTGTTCTTTTGATTCTTAACTGTGTGTTTTATGAAGTAAAATAAACTACAAATATATCGCGACATCTGCTAGCTGAGAAGCAGTGCTTTGCTTTTTATTTTTTCATACACACTCATGTTTTATTACTCACATCTTTTCCCAGTCTGTTGGTTCACACAGGCAGAATGCTGATATGGGATTCTGGCTGATGCAAGGACTGTTCCTACCTAATTGGGAAGAAGATGTTCATGAGAGTTTGCACATTTGCCTGCAGAGAAATGCACACTAAGGTGAAAGCAAAGAGGAACATGGCACATTTAGGGAGGCATCTTGCTGATGCAAATGGTTTTCGAGTGATAGCCAGTAGTAGATGTAACTATTAGGGGTGGGAAAATCGAAGCGAAAAATCAAAAATCGGGATTTTTTTTTTGCTTCACAATTTTAAAATCGATTTTTTTTTTTTGTTAAAAAATCAATTTTTTTCAAATAAATAAATATAATCCATCACAAAATTTTGGTCATTTTTATTGTTTTATTGATCTTTTTACTTGTCATTTTGGGCATTATAGCAGCAAAATGATGATCTGGCTACTGTGTTGTTTTTCCCAATTGAAATCAAGAAAAATGAAGAGAAAGAAAAAAAAGTTTTTTATGCATTTTTTTGCTTTTAATCTACAAAAATTAGCAATATCGAAGAATTGTGAGAATCACAATTTAAATCAAATTGACACCCAAAAACTCTGAATCGAATCGAGACAAAAGCATATCGTCACAGCCCAAGTAACTATTCATAGTGACATCAAATGAAGTGTGGTGTAGTTAGCGGCTAACCAGTCTGGCTAGTGATGTGTTTGATATGTAGAGTTCAGAGGGCAGGACACACCATGGTGATGATCATCCAGGGTAATAAATACTATCACACTCACGCTCACTGAACTAAAATCGTCTCTCTTGTGTTTAAACTTTAATCACATTGGGAGCCCTGAATAAAGCTATGTCCCTTACGCCATGTGAAATGCTCAAAATGCTGACAGTATAAGTGCCCTGTGGACTTGTTGTCTACTTTAAAATATCCCCACACAGCAGACACATCGGTATGGTAACATGGAGCTGCCATGTTAGTGACAGACAGCAGACACTGGAGATCAGATTTACTTATTGATCCTGATGCTGATCAGTGAGAAGAAAAGAAAAAACTCAATCGAGCCCTAATTTTATACTTGAGATTAGCTCAGGACATCCCTAATTCCCTGCAAATTGTATCTCAAGCGTGCTGAAAGGTAGATAAAGGATAGTTACAGTCATCAGACATGCATTTAGACAAATGCTACAAAGCAAAACACAAAGTAACGTGGAAGTCCCCCTAAAAGCACTCTGGTCTAATGGCTATCACTCTCTTTCCACTCAGCAAACTTCCCACATTATTTCAGTGCTTTAATTCAAGCCTTGGGAAACATTTTAGTGGAAAACCAGGAAGTGGTGAGTCTTTTTCTGGTTCTCTTTGACTCAGCACCTCGGTATCTGCTCATGTTTTACACATCTGCGATTATTCAGCAGTGTGTGTGCCTTTGTTGCCTCCGACAATGTGTATTGATTACGGTGCTTTGGGAAATGCAGAACATTCGTCTGTGAATGGCCGTGTTGTCTGGCGTCGCGCTGAATAACCGTTGACTTTTATGTCAGAAAGTAGCGTGCACGGACAGATTCTCCAAAGAGGCTAAAGACTGTTATGACTTTCCAGACTCATTCAGCTGTGCAGATATGATGTTGATCTGTGTTCCTGAGGAGAGAAGAGTGCCTTTGGCAGTTAGGTGAAACTGTGGCTGCCTACGTGTACATTACTAAGCGCCGTGTTTACAAGGCAGCTAAAGAAACGTATGATTTAGGATAAATGGCTGCTTTCACTCGTACACAATAGGAAAAGTCAAGTGGTGACGCTTCACAGGATTGTGCCTTTGTTTTCAGTGAAGCTCGAGGCTTGACCAATCATTTTCATTGAGTGCATAAACCGTTGATTTTCCTTTACAATTAGTTTCCCCTTTTTTTTTTTTAGCACAGGGATTCGAGATATTGTGAAATATTCCGAGCTATTAACTGTAATACATTAAAATGGCAAAGAAATAACAAGGAAGTGAAACTGTACACAACCTTGTTGTTGCTGAAACACTCCCTGCATGTCAGCTGTGTTTGTGAGATGCTTATCAATTAAGATCCAATTTAGTTTTTTTTATTTAGTGGTGTAATTGGCACTTTTAACTTGTGTGTGCAAAAGTGTGTGTGTGTGTGTGTGTGTGTGTGAGTATCAGTGCGATTAGGCAGGGGTCCTGGTTGTTAGAGCTGTGCTCTGCGCTGAATGAAAATGCTGACCGAGCTCAAAATAATCTCACAGGAAGGATGTTTGTGTGAAACTGGAACACACATGGATCATACAGGAGTGTGTGAAGCTTCCTGTTTAGATCTACAGCTTTGTGTTGGGTCAAAAAAAATCAACTGCTTCCCACGTAACACACATCCACACAGGGTAACCGTGTGTGTGTGTGAAATTTTTGTTATTGGTTTTGCAGTTAAACCACATCTCAGAGTACCTAAGCACAGATGGACATTTAATTATTCCTGTTTTTTTTTTTTTTTAAAGTCCTCTTGTCACTTTTGTCACGATGGAACCAGGTGTTCCAAACCAGGTGTCTCACCATCCTTTGAGTTTTGTGTGCGCGCTCAGTTAGTCGCTTTGTGCTGTGTCAGCATCACACACGGCGTGGCTGAAAATGCTCATTGATTTTCTGTTGCCTTTGTGTGTTTGCTTCTTATTCTTTACCGTTCAATAAGCCAGTGTATTGCAGCACCTGAGAGAAAACATGCAGCTCTAAATCTGCTATGTCTAGAAGTGCTGAGTTAGCCTACACACACACACACACACACACACACACACACACACACACACACGCACGTATACACAGAGCTGCACTTTTCAAGTCTGCGGCATTGTTAATGCAGTTTGATTGAGACTTCTCGTCCATCTCTGCCCGCCCTCCTACGTTCAGGATATAGTTGACTGCTAGGAGATAATGGAGGAATGGCAGCTATCACCATGTTATATGGATGAGCTGGTGCAGGCGTACAGCTGCTATCAGATTGAGGACCTGACTGCTTATTTCTGTGTGACAAAAAATAAATTAATAACCAGGAAAGTAAGTGGAGGAAAAAAAAAAATGTGCAGAGAAGATGTGCCAAGTGGGTAAGGTCAGAGTTCATCCGCTAAATGACCGCTGTACATGGGCGCCAGATGTTCCAGATGCTGCTGTTGGGCAACAGATGTTTTGGCTGCCCTGGTTGGGTTATCTTTACACTCTGGCTTCCACCCACAAGCGAGCTGCACTGCTGTCAGTTGGGATTGGTTGAAATCTCCCCTCCTTTTTTTTTTTTTTTTCCAAGTGCTCAGACTTTGATGTAGAATAAGTGTGTTTAGGGGCACCCGCGGGAGCCCGCTGTGTAGAAACAGTTAATGAGTTGCCGCATGCACTTGCATTTTGAAACTCCATGAAATGAAAGTCACACACAAACAAACACCCCTGCAGCCTGGTGGACTTTGTTTTTTACCTGCTGCTGTGGGTTTTTGCATAATGTCAACTGTCATATTCCCCGCAGACAGTTGAGTTTTGTGAGGCGATGAAGATTAACGGTGTTGTGGTGGAAATGTCCCTGCATGCCTGTGTTTGTATTTGTGCTGCTGTGGTCAGCATGGTTAAAATCTTGTCCTTAATTTGATTTCATTTTATATATTTTTGAATAGATTTTATTGATTATGCATTGATTATTTATCTTTAGGAACAATGCTTCTTGGCTATAAATGTTATACTACTGGAAAGCTTCTTTGTTTCTGTTTAAATGATGCCACATTTTCAAAGGGGTGCTATTATGGTATTTCAAGTTTTCTGAGCTTTCTACAGTGTTAGTGTTGAATCCTCATCAGACATTTGAACAGCACTGTTTTTTCATCACCTAAACACATGTTTGAGTTTGAGTTCCAGCACTCTCTCCTTTCGGTTTCCATGGTGACGAAAAACGCGTCGTTTAAGAGAGTTTTTTCTACTTGGAAATCCTTGTGACGTCCCGGGGGATAAGGTTCGGTGATTGGTTACCTTCTACTGGTTAACAAGGGCATGTACAAATACATCAGGCGGGTGGAAAACGTGGGATAAAGTTATTTCCAACGATGGCTGGTGAGTTTACCAAAGAGAGACATCCTGCTGCATTTGTTGCTGTGGGTTGCTGTTTTCCACTTCGTTTTCAGGGTCTGATTCAGGTTCCAACATGTAGGGCTGTATGCTATGTGTTGACATTGTATTTTATTATTGAGTTTATATTAGCCTAATCCTTCTGTTTATGAGATGTTACAATGACGGCAAAAGCAGTTGAGGTGCGCGCTCCCGATGTAGTGCAGTGGCGGGAGGCGGAGCTTAATGCGGAAGAGTCTCAATCCACTCGTTTTGCCCACAGGCTGATCTGACAGCCTACGGAGAGGGTCGGTCTGAAGTAAATAAAGCCATTTGTGACAAAGACTCGATCAATCCCAGCCCTTCTGGTCTCAGAAATAAAAATAAATTAGCCTGAAATGCACATAATAGTTCCTCTTTAAAGAATAATGCATTTGTGGGACGTGCAGCAGAGTTGCACTATTAAAAAACCTCTCAAAACTACACAGTTTATTCTGCTTCTGACTCATGTTTAATGTCATATATTAGACTGGAGGGTTGAGGTCTGAAGAAACAAGACATGGTGGAAGTATTTTATTTTTTTTCCCTCATAAGTAGGAGTCTTAGTTGCATGCAGAAGAATCATACACATTCACAACATCTTCTCTGCGTCCTGATAAGCAGCTTGGTCACACACTGCTGTGGGATGTCATCCATTCTTCAACCAACATTTGTTGGAAGTCAGCCAGTGTGGTTGTGTTGGTCGCTCTGGCATGAACAGCACGCCAAAGCTGATCCAACAAGTGGTCAGGAGGACTGCAGGCAGGTCATTCCATCCAAAATTCTGGAGGTAGAAGCTTATAAATCCTGCTCATCATCTTGGAGGATGTTTTGGTCCCAGACTATGGAGATATAGGATTGTCACGGTTTGCAGGGTCTCATCGAGGGCCAGGCGATATGACTGAAATCTCATATCCCGATATATCTCATTTTATATCCCCATAACGATATAAATATTTTTGTGTCAGTCTTCAGTTTTGTGTCAGATGTGCTTGGCAACGGCAGCAATGATCTCCTTCCATCTTTGGGAACTATGGCCGTATGACGTTTCACTAGTA
Organism: Telmatherina bonti; assembly: GCF_933228915.1. Classification (NCBI taxonomy): domain Eukaryota; kingdom Metazoa; phylum Chordata; class Actinopteri; order Atheriniformes; family Telmatherinidae; genus Telmatherina; species Telmatherina bonti. The sequence continues at coordinate 34,540,774 of NC_136624.1, read as the reverse complement.
AATCCCTCTTGCAGCGTTTATGTTTGGAGTTTATTATGAGCGCTTTTGCCACCACTTGACGCTGCTTTAGCGGCTTTTGCCCATTGACTTTGTTCTTTATTCTGTATTCTTTATCTAAAATCCTTGTGCAGGTGCTAAACTGAGTTACCATTAGTTGTGGTGACTCCGTTGTTGGGACTGTGAGCTCGTCTGTTGTCGGTTCCATGTCGGTCTTTTTATATCCAAACTGCATCCATGCAACAGAAGTTTTCCATCTTTTATGATCAAGCTCATCAGTTTGGCGTCCGCTACCATCTTCCTCCATGTTTGTTTTTATATTGCAGCGTGCATGTCGTAACGCGCATCTTGACGGAAAATACTGCAGTAAAGCCCCCTATTGTGACGTAAACGATAGAGCCTCATATGAAATGATAGAATTTCCTGTGAAGAAGATGCTGCTCCTCACTATCACACCATATTCCACCCAAAGCTGCAATCTGTATAGCAGAGATTCAGATGAATGGGTCACTAACAGACTAGTGCAGAACTTAATATGCTATTGGAGATCTGCTTTGTTTGTAGCAGTAGGGAAACATTCAATACCTGCAGACCACCAGCCCTCGGGGGGCCGGAGTCAGTGGTCCCTGCTGTACAGGGCTCTCTGCATGTTCTCCAGTCTTTGACCCCATGATCCCAGCTGCCACAGGCAGTCTGGACTCAATCACATGTTGAGGTTCCAGTGCATATGTTGCTGACACCAGTGCAAATGGGTCCAACAGTGAATGGTGTTTTCTGAGTCAGTGACAGAATAAACTATTAAAATGGGAAAGTTTCTGCTGCTTATACCACCAATACATTTTATTTACAAATGTGACACCATTTAAAATAAACAGGCTTTCCAACGGTTTACGATTAATTCCAGAGAAGCATCATTACGACAAAAAAGATAAATATCCTGACTTATTTTTCTAATTTTTGTGTACTCTCCTGTCTAATCCTCTCCATTTGTTCTCTGTAATTTAGTTCTGTAATAGTCACAATTTGATTCATAAAAATGTGACACATCTCATGCTTACAAGTATGAGTCTTGCTACGGACACTGGTTAGTAGGTCTTTAAAGAGAGGATGTCTGCAGGTGTGTGCATGTGTATACGTTGGTAAGAACAGCTATAAAAACACAAAACTCTATAAAGCCAAGCAGGACTGAGACAACGCCTGCTCATATCCTCAGTAAAACAATCGATAGAACAGTTGCCCAGCTGTAAATAAATATGAGAGAAGCAGCGAGAAAGAGAGGAGAGAAAACACAACAGCAGAAAGGTTGGAGAATACTCCCAAGGGGTGCTAGAGGAAACAGGTTGTGTTTGAACAGCCTTCTTAGTGGCCAAAGTGCAGGAGGCGCAGTAGCAAGGGATCTAACCAGGGAGTGGAAAAAGGAGGAGGCATCTGGGAAACATGCTAGAGGAGGCCTCAATTTATTTAGAGGTACAAAGGTGTGAAGAAAAACCGACTTAGACTCAACATCCCATCTGCTGACTTATGTATGCAAACATGTAGAAGATGTAGGTCTTGCCTTATCTCCGTCTCTTCCCATCTCCTTCCCCCTTCATCAGCAGCGTCTCTCAGCACGTAGGCACAGTTGGTTGCTAGGGTTACTGAATTGCCCCCATTTTTTTCTGGGTTTGTGAGGAGCAGAAGGAAATGAGAAAGAATCATGTAGATTTGTCTCCCCTGTAGATTCTGGCTAATCAGGTTAGCGCCATACACACACTCTCTGGTTGCATTTCGAACCTTTAGTCCTTTTAGTTTTTTCTTCTTCTCTTTCTTTTAATGGATTCATTTTTTTTCTCATTTGCTCTCATTCACATCTCTCCATTCCATCTTTCATTGCTTTCTTTCTTTCTCTGTGGTGTCACTGCTCTTTCCTCATCTCCCCCTGGCTGCTGGGTGGTTTGCCAAGTTAGTGTGTGAGATGTGGCAAAATCCTGCTTGAGGAAAGGAAAATCTGAATTCCTGCTGTTGTTTCCTGAAGATATTATGGCTTATCATTAATATATGAAGTTGGACAACAGGATTGGTGTTTAGACTCTGGAAATAGGTCAGCAGAGGGTAGATGGGATGTGCCGAGGAGAGAAGTACTGTTTTGTAACAAGTTTTTCTGCGTTGAAACACAGCGGTTGCAGCAGACTGGGAGTCCATTCAGGTTCACACCTCTCTTAATGCTGTTTTAATGAAGCCATTCATCAAGTCCTCTGAGCTAAATCTGCATCACTTAGACACACACTCACAGTCCCCTGCTTGCTCTTTTCTTTTATAGGAATGAGTGTGAGAACACAGTGTTCTTCCCCCTTGTTGCGATGTGTATGTACCAATTCTATTCTAGTGTTTTGTTTTCTTTTTTCCCCAGCATCAGAGCTGTTCTAGTTGAGACTTCTCCCATTTTTCCCCTGGTATTTCTTGCAGGATTATCAAGGCTGATTTAAAGTGCTGAGTTTTGCCTTTGCTTTAAATCCACGTTTTTGTGGGAGTTCTGCAGTTTTCTTTCCCACGGTCAACATGTGTGCATCCCATGGTCACAATCAGTCAAAGTTTAATTCTACAGCAACTTCCAACAGCACTCAAGGTGACCAAAGGGCTTTACATCATAAAAATAAATGAATACTAAAGGTACAAAACACATTAAAATGAAGTATCAAAGTGCCAAAAAGCCAAAGGTCTTATTAAATAAGTAGGTCTTGAGTTTGGCATTGAATGGAAGCAGGTCAATGAGGTAACGTTTCTTTGGGAAGAATATTCCAGAATCATGGACTTACTGAGAGAGACTGATCCCCCCCCGAGTTGCTTGCACCTGTATCGAGGCGCCGCCAACAGATTTAGACCAACTGAACGTAAACTTTGTTGGGCTGATGGATTTTTAGCAGATAATGTGGTGCAAAACCATTCAGTACTTAAAAAACAAACAGCAGCCATGATGTAAATATTAAAAAAAAAAAAAAAACAGCACTTCCATATACTTTGATCACAAAAAACCAGAAAATGTCAGCCTGTCTTTACACCTTTAATATCTCATCACTTCACACTTGCATCAGATGCATAACCTTTTACACACCTCCAAGCGCATGTTTAACAGCGTAGTGGCTGTGCAGCAGGTGTTTGGGTTTGTGCATTACTAACATCTGACTTTGTCACAGCGAGCCAGTTCTACCGGATCAGGAAGTAGATCTGGAGGTCAAACAACAGCTAAGATGTTCGGCTTCTCAGTTTGGAACAACTAATTAGATGAGGCCTTTCTGTGTACAGACAAGGAAAATAACTGCAGACACATGCTGAAGGAAAGGAAAACATCTTGCATTGTTATCAGACAGTGGTATGAGTTTATTCTGCTGCAGTCATTAAGGTGAAGCGTTTTTACTCATTTATAAGCAAACTGAAGCGAGGTTGGAAAAGTGGCAGGGTGCTGTTTAGACTTGCTGAGTCACAGATTCAGTGCTGTTTGTTACTTACACCTTGATTTTGAGTATCCGTTTTCCTTTTTTCAACACACGTACTCCCTCCACTCGACGAGACACCCCAGAGGCACGTGTCATTAGTTAGCTCCTTTTACATAAACGGGTTATTGCCATCCTCCTCGTGTGGACTGCAGACATCATCTGCAGCAAATGTGAGAAAACAAAAAACATCTTCAATCCGAGGAATGCTGCTGGATGCGTTTGTGGTATTTGTGATCCACTGCGAACAGATTTTGTTGTTTGCAAAGTCTGTGTTGGATTAAACCATTTAACATGTAATATGTTTGATTTGAACATATTTGCTGAATTATGTGTTGATCACTCTGTTTTGGAATATGTTAATGAAGAACAAGGCATGACAAGGGACTTGGCCTAAAAGCACTGATATTTTAATCTATTTTTTTTGTGACATTTAAAAAGTAAAGCGATCTGAGTGAGAAACAGATGCTCCAGTCAATGTGCAAGAGGGCAGGTTTCATTTATACACTTTTCTCTGGGCTCATAACACTCTGTTGGAAATTGTACGTTGTACTGCCAACGTGCTATTGCTGTGTGGTGCCATACCAGGTGTGGATGAACCCAACATGAAAATGTTGTTTACCTGCAGTGCACTCTGTGCTCGAGCTGTCAGAAACTGGAGAGACAAGCGCTCATTCCTGATGACTGATATTTACCTCACCGCAGGAACCTTTTCCCTGACTTCCTGACATATGTCTTTACCTGAGAATTGCCAAGGGGGGTAATAGTGGGGTGAGCAAATATATGTGTGTTCCTCACTCGTGCATGTCAAAGTGTCCTCAGGCTGTGCGACATGTACTGAGCTTGTGTATAAAACACAAGTGACAGGGAGTCAGCGTTTGTTGTGCTGATGTATTGTACGCATTCAGTCCTCCCAACTTTGGTGGCATTTATTACTAAAAGCCAAGATATTGAAGATACACTTGTACATGATCTGTGCTACAAATCACATCTGTGTGGCTGCAGATGTTCTGTTTATGTCTGCTTTGTTCTGGAGTTGCAGGGATTTCTGGTCCTGCAGGATTTAGATGGATCCCTGCTTCAACATACCAGCTTTGGATTAAAAGGATCTCCTCAAAAGATTAACCTCTGCACAAGCCTGTTAACGAGCCATTCATTTTAATCAGGTGTGTTCAAGCAAAGAAGCATCAATAACCTGAAGTTTGACATCGGCGTGGCATGCACATTTAGAGGATCTGAGCGGGCATGCCCATGCAGATGCAGATTTTTTTTGGTGGAACAATTTCATAATAAGCGTTTTAATGTATGAAATGTGTAATTTTTTTCTTTCATATCTTTAAAATGCACATTTTCAGGTGTTCTAGACAGAAATTGTAGATTTGTCCCCATCCCCGTTCTTAAAGAAGTCTCCTTCAATATTTTATTATTTTCCAAAGACAGTTGATGAGTATGATATTTGAAGTGTAGCTACAGAAGTTAATCCAAAACAGGTTTTACGCCAATAAAGATGTGTAAATTAGTTTTAATTTATGTAAAAGTTCCTGATCGTTTAAGGAATTTTTGTTCAGTCTTGCAATTCAGTTAATTAGGTTTACACTCTTTTTATTTATTTATTTATTTTTTACCACAACATTTTTAAAATGTCAGAAAGGTTTGATAAGCGTGTTGTGCAGTGGACAAGTCAGCAGATTGCTGTGTTTTTTATCTGGTGGTGGTCTAAGCAGGAAGATTTGAATGAGGAACAAATATTCCATCATATACTGTGACCCTGTCCCATGATCAATGATCAGCAATGGAAAACAATACCAGTATAAAATGGTAATTGGTGTTTTCCAAGACAATTGGCATCTAGAGTGAGTGAGATGGCAGAGGAAAGTATAGAAAAGCTTTTAACGAATCACAGTCCATCAGCACTCGTTCATGACTACAAATTTCTTTAAAAAGTTGTGTTCTGTCACGTTTCCTTGCATCGATCTTCAGTGGATTGAGTTAAAGTTTAAAAATGGGTTTATGCTCGATGGTGGATACTGGAAAAAAGGTGTTTTTCTACAGGTCATCTTATAGCAATGTCATAAATAATTATGCTCATCAGTGATGTTGTTTGTAGTAAAACATTTTGGTATGGCGACCCCTTGCCAGGGGCTATTGTACTCCTCTGTTCAGGCCTGTGATTGATAAGGAAATCTTTTCTGTCGGTTTCCTCTCCTTGTGCACTGAGCCCACAGTAGTGTGTAAAGACCATGTGCCTGCCTGCACTGTGGGATACCCCTCTCAGATTACTGCCGTCGCCCATTCCCTGACCCTCCCTCTGCTGTCCTCCTCCCCCCTACACATTCCGACTCAGTCCATGTGCTTCAAACTGGTTGGAAATGTGAACATCCCAACCCTCGTACTTGCACACACAGATACTCATTCCTGCTATTCAGTGGCCCATTCAGGACAGGGGTTTGAAAAGTGGTGGTACACTGTGTGCTACTTTATGTCTAATCGAAGGAAGAAGGAAATAGGCTTGTGCCTGAACCTGTGCTGGGATGAAAGTTGAAACCACAAGGTTCCTCTTTCAAATGAGCAAAGACATGTCCCAAGCGTCGGGCTAATGGAGAGTTTAACAAAGAGAGGAATAAAGCATCAAGAGGAGGGGGGGTGCTTTAGCACAAAGATCCTCCCATCAATCACTTCATCACATTTGTGGCATAGCTATTTGACACAAGCATGTTCTTGTGACCCCGTCACTCTTTTCACGGAATTTTCTCTCCCTGTCCTGCTTCTCTGTGATTTCTTTCAGTGTGAGGGCAGCGTTGCGTGTTAAAGGTTGCTGCCCATGACACATATGCACATACACACAGGCATTGTCTGTGTGGAAAAAAGGTTGCAGTGGGAGGCAGCAGGCTAAGTGACTGAGTGTGAGTGGGGCTCTTGTCATGTGCTGATGGTGTTCCCTCTGAGGAATGTGGTGGAGAGAGAGTTTCCCAGTCTGGAATGGCGGATTCCACTGCGCTCCGGCGTGATTATAAATCATTAGCAATTATTGTGTTCCCATTTGCTTTGCGCGTTTGTTTTAATGTCCTGTTGAAAGATTGCAGACATTATTGAAGAGCAACATTTTAAAGATAACACCCTTGAGCACTGGCTAATTAAGCACCATATGGTAAAGTGTGTTTTAATGAAATCGATTCTGGAGTTCATGAAGAACCCATGCTTCTTTCAGTCCACAAACACATCTTCAGCATGTTAGATCATTGCATAATTTAAGTTTAATGAAACAGATTAATGCAGACGGTTCAGACAATGTTCTAATAGCACGTTACTCCTGTATCATTGCAGGGCATCGTCCATTTAGTGACAGCCCGTTGCTCTTGCTTTGGTGTGGCGAGAGCAGTGTGTACCTGTAGTTTTCTGTGAATCTTCAGTGCTTCACTGGGATCTGTTTTGGACCAAGACAATCTGTTTGTATGTAAGCAAAAACAGACTGCACTTATTGTCCCCCGTTACCTCAGCCTTCTGCCATCGTTCCTTCGTTATTGTTGTTTGGCTCAAAACAAGCAAATCATCCAGAATCAGGTGGACTGAGGACAGAGACGATGAAGCTTACGTGGAATGATTCAGCCATGCTGGTAAATGAAAGACATGGTCATTTACAAGCTGATTATAATCCAAACGCTGACCTGCCCCCTTTTTTGTAGCCAGTTTAGTCCTTTTTTTGTCCCACATTAGGTAAATTCCAGTTGTTGCAACAGTTACTAATAAATCTAAAAAGTGACATGTAAAATAAGATTTAAAATGGAAAATAAAGAAGTTTAGGTGTGTGCACGCAATGTAAATGACTAATAACAGTGTGCAGTAATATTAGATTAAAATGCAGAAGACGCTTTTCAGCAAATTAGCATCAATATCAACAACAGGAGGCCAAAGGTAAAAGCAGAAATAATAAGGAAATAGAATATGACTTTTTTCACTGTTATATGTTGCCCTGGTGGATACACACACCTGGTTGTACAGACAGGTCAAATAAAAGAATCAGTTTATTATTGTGTGTATATCTTTTAATGTAGAAATTCTTTTAGTGCTTCCACCCTTCTTTTTCTCTACATGGAAACTAAACCGAATAGCAAATTCATTATTTCATTGAGCGCCTCAGTAAATATCCAACAATGATTCTTCCAAACTAACTTGGATGATCTTTGTTTCCACAACAGATGATAAAGTCTGAAAGATTCCTTCGACTGCAGCTAATGGCAAATGGCCTTTTCCGTGTATAAACAAACATGTTTTTAAAACATGGCTCTTTCATGGTGTTTCCTCCACACTTACAGCAATTTTACACAAATCTTTTGGAAATCTTAGGATGTTTTTTTTATTTGCACGTGGCAGGACTGTAAGTTTCAGTATTAACAGATCTAGTGTTGGAATCTGCTGTAAAACACAAAGAAGAAAAAGAGGAAGATAGCAGGTCTGTTGCTCTTTTTTCTAGCACTTCACTTTTTGTGGACAGATGAAACTTCTGCTGATGAACTTTCATCTTGAGGAACAGCTGCCAGGCTTGGATTTGTGCATGTTCAAGGGGGCATGACCCATTTCTTTTTTTGAGAAAACTCAAACTGGAATCCAGTAAAGTGCACTGGCAGTGATGTTGTAAAGCAGATAAACAGCTATTGTGTCGCCACACAGCACGTTGACACTTGCTGCCCATTGTTTTCAGCTCCTTTTGTCACTGAAAACAGCCAGGAAGGCTTACAGTATGTGTGAGTCAAGTCCCTGGCTGTATCCCTCTCCATTGTGTCCTGCTTAGCTGGAGATGACAATGATGGCCACTGTGCATCTGAATGAAATACATTGCTGACATAGCTTACATTCTACGTGGTCCATATGCACACAGCACAGCTGTCTTCAGCGCAGCTTCTGCTGCATCGAGGCCATTTTGAATTCATGAATAATTTTGTTGTTTCTGGTGCAAGAAGCAGAATGTCTCCAGTTTCTATCAAGCATGGCTGGGAGAATCTGTGACTCTCCTTTTTTTTTTTTTTTTTTTTTGCAAAGGAGTGAGATTTGGAGTACTCTTCTTGAGTTAGTGAGAGAGGAGTGCACGCTTGATGTCTGGGAGCGAGAGAGTCGGAACAGCAGGACTCTGCTAGGTCAAACAGGCTTCCTATGTGGATAAGACAGATAGGCAGGCAGGGAGAGAGGAAAAACACAAGCTGAGGAGGGATAAGGGATAGCAAGGAGATGTCTCTTTCTAGTCTTTCAAATTTACAAGAATAGTTGGGTAATAATAACCACTAATGACCATCTGACTCCGGATCATCAGTCTGTGTGAGGGTACCTGGGCAAGTCTAGAAGCAGTGTGGACCACATGCTTCTTCTTCTTCCCTACCTGCCGCACACTGCTCTGGGAATTTGCGATTTGTCACAAGGGCCAATAGCCGTATATTTTCCTAACAGCACAGGGTATGTGAGCACTCGTGTTTATCATCCAGAGATGACAGTGTGTGAAAGTACTCCCTCTTCTCACCCTTCAACTCAAAGGCTCCATCAATAATTCAGCTACACATTGCAGAGTACAATCTTACACACAACGCCGCCCCTTCTCTCTTTTACTCACTGTTTCCCTGTGTTCTTATTCTCCGAGAACGCCGCTGTAACCCCGTTTCGTGTCCTTTTACCCACTCTTTAGGACTGCTAACTTCTATCTGCCCTTTCTTACTCAAGTTTCCACCAAAGCCGATCATCTACAAACCTCTTACTTTTCCTTTCCTTTATTAGTATCTGTATCTATTTTTTCTTTTCCATCCCATGTGATTTTCCGTCCCCCCCCATCTATTTTTTTTCCATTTCTGGTGTGTAAATTCCCTTTCTTCTCCCAACTCCTCCCCTTTCTTTTTAAATCTTTGGTTTTTTGAGGGGCCGCAGAGGAGGCTTTGGAGGGGAGTTGAAGGAAAGGGTGTGGCCACCCACACTGCAGTGCTCTATTGTGTTGCCCTGATTCCAGCATGTCCTCTCCCTGACAAAACACACATAACATCACACACTAAATAGAGCAAACACTTTATGTAGAGTCCTCGACCCCTTGTCCTAGCGTAGCCCTTGGAGAGGCGTATTCTGCTGGTATCAGGGCTGTCCGTTCCCCAGTACAGATAGCTTTGTTTTCTCTCGTGTGTTTGAAGCTCGCTGACCAGATAGTAGGCTCTTGTTGTGTCAAAGGTCAGAAAGCCTGAGAAAAAAAACCAACGAGGACTTTGGCACAGTACATAACCGCTGGACCTTTTCTCATTGGCAGCAAACAAGATGAGCGAGAATCGCTCCTCTGGCAGAAAATAGTCCGGACTTACACCTGGGTTTTCTATCAGGAGACAGGATACCCTTACGTTGTCATAGTTCTCAGGCAATACATCCATCCACCAGAGGGCAAGGCAGATTTCTGGCATCTGTTTCAAACTAAAACAAACGTGGTGACAGGAGAGAAATTCATGATAATGTACCTTCTAAGAAAGACATAAAACAGGCAACATAGTAAATGGAGTTGGCCTGTGCAGCCATTAAATACATTACAGGTTCATCTTCTTTGTTCCTTTCGCGGGTTGCACACCTGCTATACCGCTCAACGTTGCCCCCGCAGTTTGTGGACGTAGGCTGCTGCTCAGTTTGCTTTGTCAGCTTAAGCATCCACATGGGCCCCGAAAATAGACCAGATTTTGCACGTAAATGATGCAAAAGATGGACAAAATGTATCCGCCTGAAATCTCATTTGTCAGGTTTTCCTTGGATTATATAGGCCATATCTGCATATATGAGCTAATGAGGACGGTTTTGTGGAGGATGACAGTCTGAGGAAGCTGGCACAATAATGAATATTCATCTGTTTTCTCACATTCAGCTCCTCAGATTAGTGTGTAGGAAATTTCAGGGCTTGTGAAATCATCCTAATAATCTAACATTTCGAAAGATTAATGTAATCTTTGTCAGTTTTCCTCGAGGGCATCAAAGTGGAGGCTGTTCAGCTTTTAATTCAGTGGCTCACGCAACAAAAGGTTTCTCTTTCGAGATGTAGGGCTTCTTAGGAGGAAGTTCACTCTTAACCAATAAGTTTGTGTTCAAACTAATTGCAGCATTTTGTGTGAAGACTACGTGGGCGTAAACATGTTTTTGCAGGTACTGCTTGAAATATAAAATATGAATCAGAGTCCTTTGGGAATTATTTTTCCATGAGTTAGAAATCTGATCAGATCTCAAACACACTGCTCAACAGGTTGGACTTTTTTAGGTTGGAACTTACAGCTCTAGAAATGAATTACATGTTAAACATATTTGTCTCTTCCTTGTTGGAGTTAACTAAAGTATGTCTCTTTAAGGGCACGTTCCCATTTGCCTTTTTGATTCGAATCCGAGTCCTTTTTTCTCGTAAAATCCGCTTTGAGGAGCTGTGAATGCACCAAACGAAATCTGATTCGGACCAAAGAAGCGGACTCAGTCCACCTACAAACGCTGGCCCTTGACCATTTCAAGCGGACTGCAAAAAAAAAAAAGTCACTTCCTGCATTTGACTTAGCATTGCACTGTGGGTAAATACATAGCGATGGCGTTAAGAGTCCTCTGCCTCGTCTGTTGTTCATACTGCAGTCATTGTTGCAGCGTATTTCTGCAGTATACTTGCATAAGACAACATAAACCCAAAACAGCCATAGTCTTAGTGCTCTATTTAACTCTCAACAGCGTTTTCTTCTTTACATGGGTCTTGTCCTTCTTTTTGTTTGCTAAATACTAGTGCAGCACCACCTTTGGTGGGAATGGGGACATATTATTGTAAAGGTTTGGCACGTTTAACCAAAGTGCAGCGTGGATAAAATCTCAGCCGTAATGGATACACCACCCTACAGCTGAGCCGAATCCCCAATCAGCCTGAGTCTAGTGGACTCTCCTGATGTAAAATGCTCCCAAAGAGTCCACACGGCATCTCACCAGAGCAGAGTTTGCCCAGTTGGCTCAGCCAGAAGCATGTTCAGGCTGGTGCAAATCAGGAAGACCCCTGCTTTTCTGTCATCAACTGACTGTGATGACCATAAGACTGTGAAGATGCTTGTTATGTCCATTAGATGGTAACATTTGAGCTGAGGGGGACTATCATGTGGGCGACACGTCATGCTTTTAAATAGGCAAGTGAGTGTGTGAAAGCAAAACAGCAGTGTGCATGTTTGTGTGATTTGATCTGCACTAAGCCTGTGTTCATGGCGCATCAGGCCATTCTCAGGCTGACCTCAGGTGAGCATTTCTAACCCTGAAGTTGTGTGCAAACACATCATCAAGTACTCCATTTTATCTCTAAGAGTTCTGGGAGGTGAAAGTCAATTTGATCGGTTCTCATTCTGCGTTTTGCAGCTTCCCCCTGAATCTAAAAAGAATCACACACACACACACACACACACGTCTGTTTAAGTTAGCTGCATAGATTTGAGTGAGAAATTGCCACATTTAAACACCTCCAGCTCTGTCATTAGAGAGAACCAGTCCCTTTGTCTTGCTGTTGTACCTTCTGTCATTTTACAAGATGGTCTGTGACAGGATACCAGCCTGTAAAGAGGTGTGAAAAGTTCCGTTTTTATAGTGCTGGCTGCTAAGTCTGTAATTTCCTGTCCTTGAGCATTTTTTTTCCCTTTTTCTCTCATTTTCATTAGCATGGTATACTCATGGTCTTTACTTTCCAGTTTATCCTTGTTAGAAAACTAAATCTAAACTCTGCTTAATTCTTACATTTGCAGCATCAGCATAAAGGATTAGCATCTCTAAACTTATTTAATCCTCAGAAATTCAGTTAAGCAATTAGTTTATTCTCAAATCATATGTTAAGATGTGCTGGAATGTTATCTAATACCAAAAAAAAAGTCTTAAAATAAAAGGAACATGCTGAGTTTGTTCGACTGGCTTGCAGTAATAAGGGTAATCCATTTCATTCTCATACTAAGTCTGTTGTAAATGAATGACTTTTCTATAATCTCATTTCCTCCCTTTCTTATTATGTCCACAAGTGCAGAAATATTCATGAAAGAGCAAAGCTTTCATGGAGAAATCAGAGTAGAAATGAGCTTTAAGAGTGCTGTGAACTGAACTGTGGCCTGACTTCTCATTTCCCTTCTACAACATGCACCGGGTTTCGTCACATGGGAAATTTATCACACCAACTCAGATCACTCGTCAGCTAAGTCGCATGCAAGATCTGCAACTCAGTCACTAAGTTATTGACTGTTTATGACTGTTATATCTCCACCGATTATCTGCATAACTTTTTTTTTTTATCTGCTGCCTGTGGATTCCTTCAATCATCACTGTAAAAATGAAGAATTTTTTTTAAATGAAAAAGGAACCAAACTGTAGCTTACAGTAAGAAATTATCTGCAAACTAAACCAGCAGAGCAAGTGTATTTATTGGTTGTCTGTAGAAGTCTGTTGTAAGCCTCCTCCTGGTGATTGGGTAATGCAAACCACTTGATGCTGCACACATCTCATTATGCCTTCACATACCGGCAGTCATCTATAAATGAACAGTTTGTTTTCATTTATGCGTTTTTATTTCTTCTAACTTTGATAAAGAGTTCTTAAAGAAATACAGTATTAGTTAACTGATAGTGAACCTAATGTGACAGCAGTTATCTCCTGAATGTTAAATAAGAAATAAGACAAAAAAAAGTTTCCTTTCTTATTGGTCTGCCTCATGAGATCTGTGTAAAGATGAAAGCAGCTAAACGTAAAACCAGTTAAAGATAGAAGAATACCACAGAGAAATGGGAAGAGTGGAGCGAAAGGAGTGTTCTCCTCAGTTGAAATCTCTTGTGTCATTCTGTTGCTGTTCTGTTGCTGCAGTTTGCTCTGTTGAGGTGGGAGCCTCGTCACGCAGCTTGGCCCACTTTCTCTCTCTGTTCTACCTCCATTGTCCCTACAGCACTCTCAGACAAATGTCCTGGTGGATATGCGAGCAGGTGAGAATGTTAGTAAGGAGGAAATTCAGCTAGCTAGCTAAAACTCATCTTCTTTGCATAAAGAATGCACTTCAGTCATGCTCATCTTTTTGGTTTTAGAACTGTGATTACGGCAAGCATGCATCTCCCAGGAAATGAGAGGCAGTTTGGGCGAGACTGTGTTCATGTACAGAAACTGCGTGTCTGCAGCAATAGTCGGGCTCCACAGAAGTCAATCTTTGGTGTAAGACCCTGTTGACACAACGCTGAGACAGTAAAATGCAAAAAGTTTGTCGTGTTCTGGCCTCTTGTTTACCCAGAGTTTTGGGTGAATAAAACCGCAGAGACCCTCCAGAGTGAAAAGTTCTTGCAATGCAAGTTGAGATCTGTCAGTGTAAACCAGAACTTGAATCTTTCGTCAAAATTTCAACATTTTATGTCGTCTTGCGCTGACGCACTCACACCTTGCTTGATAGGGGTTGAATTGGAAAAAAGGAATGTCAGGATTTTTTTGCTTCACAATTTTAAATAAATTTTTTTAAACAAAAAATTTCCTAATTTTCTAATTGAAGCATATCGTCACAGCCCTACTGCTTAACCTATGAAAACAAAGCAAAAACAGTGGCGAACCTCCGTGTCATGTCTGTGCTGCTGCTTCATTTGAATTCATTTGGTTTCTAGTGGAACATTTATATCTTCTGCGAAGACACAGAGGTTGCACATGTCAGGTAACTAGCGGTTGCCATGCAACACTTCTGTTGTGTTTTCTACTATTGTGAGGATGTGGCGCAGACATGGGATGTGTGTTTGCAAAGTTGCACTGCCCGCTCGAGGCCTGGCTAGCGCGCCACATTGTTTACGGTCCTATTTGCCTGGAAAAATGGCGTAAACAAGCCCTGAGATTGTCATGGTACCCTGCATTTTGCTGCCTCTGTTTACTGTTCTCTAGCACCTGCAGAATTTCTTCTTGCTACTGAGAAATCAAAAGAAACTTTGATGAATCTGCTTTCTACTAAACAACAACACAGATGATGCATCCTGGGCTTATTTATGCCTCAGAGAATTGTTTTCAAGATAAACACACAAGTGGAAGAGATTTTTTCCCCCCCATCTCCTAAACCATAAATGATAATGGATGCAGGCAGACCATTCTTCACTGCTGACACAGGGCTGTGGAGATGCGTCTGGCTATCCTGCTAGGGTTATTGTGACAGACTGCTGCCTGGTTGAAATGGTCGCCATATTTCACGGGCCAACCTGTCATTGCGTGAAACCTCAGGCTCAGCTGGTGCTTTTGCAGCAGTCAGGCGCTGCAAGGCCACTTCTCTATAGTGTACAAACACATCCACATGCACACTTCCACACAGTCAGCACAAGAATGAGTTATGCCTTTTAGAGTAGTTGGTTTGAAAAAAAGGGTGACATAGAGACAGAGGAGAAGGGGGGTAATTACTTTTAGGTTGTACCTCTCTGACTCACACACTGTTGTATAGGCGGAGTATTTTCCATCAAGAAAACCTTTGCTTTTGTCGCGTTTATGTTAGAAATGTTTACCTTTTCAGTGCACCCAGACACGTGAATCTTTGAGCATAGTGGTTCAGTTTGAGGTTGCATCCTTTTTATTTATTTTCTTTATACATTAATTTAATGAAAGCTGTAAAAAAAATATAACATAAAATGGGAAAAACACAAAACTTTAGTCATTATAAAAATCTGCATTTGAGTCAACATCCTTAGAAAATAGTTGCACAAGATTATAGATGTATTTGTTGTGAGGATCAGAACATGTAGCTGCACACTTTCTGTACACACACACACACACACACACAGACTGCATTAAAGGGACTTTCATCTTAGTGGACTTTAGGCTCCTTCCATTGCATCTATATTATATCTTGTGCACATCTCTTGATTCCCCACCCTGTCATCCTATCCTCTGTCTGAGAAAGTTGCAGCTGAGAACAGCGACCATGTGACCTCAAGGTGGATGTGCTGATGGTATCTCTGCTGTTCTGGGTCTTACCCTTTGTTTGATGGAACATATCCCTTTTGCTCTCGTCCCCTGGCCTCACTGCCTTCCACTGGCATCCAGATAAGGATCAGCAGCCATCAGCAGATACTGCCTTTTACTTGTGTCACTGCTCACCCTCTTCTCTCACACTATCCTCTGTTTCCATCTGTACCATTTTCCTACAGCCATTTTCAGCAAGCCGCTGATGTCTCCTGGAATGTTGTGATAAGAATTTTGCTGTGCAAGGATGTATATACCAGTCACATACACATGTGTAGTATCCATTTTTTCCCCCTCCCCTGATTTTTGGTGGTTTTACAGTTTGTTTAATGGCAGGTGCTGCCATGTGGGGGTAACAAAGAGACATACTGTGTTAGGGTTGAAAATACCAAAAACATCCCTGTGGGCTTCCCCAACACATGCGCGCATGCCAACATGTCTCAGAGGACTGGAAGAAAGGCAAAAACACACACACACACACAGGATGACTGCATGATTGATGACTGTTTAATCTAGAAGTACGGTATATTTCTGAAAAATCCAAATGTTAATCTGCTAATAAAGATGGAATGAACCTCTACCCACCCAGTGATGAGTCTGTAGACAAAATACACCCCCCCCCCCCCCCCCCCCCCATACACCTTATTCAGTGTAGTCTTGGATGATTCTTGTGATGTTCAGTCCTTAGAGAGAGTGCTGTCCAAGACTGTCGAGGTTGATTTAATGTAACTACACACACACACACACTGTCAGTAAGACCACTCACACAGACACACACACACACACGCAGTGGGCTTCTTCGCATGCTTGTGTTGTGGATTAGTCAAATCCCCTGACTGGCTGTTAATCTGATTAAAGGGGTTGTTATGGACTGGCCATTCTGAAATACTGGACAGGGTGCAGACACACAGTCACAGAATGGGACAGCTCAGCTTAATATTGCCTCTCCTCATGGCCCAGGATGGCGTAATGTGTGTGTCTTCAAGGGGGTTTGTCTGATACCTATCCATACCTCCTCAGACAGATGGCACGGATCACTCAACAGTCATAGTTTGCATCCTTGCAGAAAACCCTGTGTGTGTGTGTTCGTGTGTGTGTGCAGAGTAAATGATACAGAGAAAGAGATGGAGATGGAGCCTGTTGGAACAGACTGAAGCCCAGATGGCTGAGTCCAGCAGAGACAGGAAATAGAGGTGACGCCAGGTGGATGGTACCCTTGAGGATGAACCCCACACATGCACACACAAGTTAGCCTGGAGATCATTAATCCATCCTGTTCACAATGAGTGGTCACATAGTTTGTTGTGTTATAAATTGTAAGGGAACGTGTGGCTCATTTAATGTTAAAACGATCAACAAATTAGCTATTAGTTTGTCAAATTAGGGGTCGGTCTGAATGGGAGTGAAAAGGATAACTGGTGAAATATGTGTTTCTTCCTACATCCTAAATGTAATTTTCTGTTACTGCAGATAAAATGGGCAGCTTGGACAGCTTAACTTACAGTTTTTTCATAGTGAGAAAACATTTTACTGGCGGCTTAATGATCACTGCAAAATAAGCCAAGAAACTGATGAAAATAATGCTAACGACAAGCATTAGATTTAACTCCAGTTTCGTGTGATATGGAAAACCACCTACTTCCAGTTCCCACAACAGTGAGAAACCCTCCCCCAATGCCTTTGCTAGACTGGGTTTGTAGAGCAGGAAGGGGCTGTTTAAAAAAAAAAAAAAAAAAAAAAAAAAAAAAATGGGTGAGGAGCTTGTTAACTTTTGATAAGCAGTGTTTTTCATTATGCATGGAAACCCCAACCCCCAATCTCCAACCCTGCTACCCCTCTGTCATCACTCGAGAGGAATCGAAGCACGCAATAACCGATGAGAGCTGCTGGTGTCAGAAAGGGAAGAAAGGTTGCTCACTGAGAAGCGGAAAGAGTTTGATAGGGAGCAATGATCAGTTGGAAAATTGGCTGCAGGAGCACTTAAAAAACAAGTTGATTATTCTCAAAGCCGTGACTGATGGGTTTATAGTTTTGGGTGTTTTGTACCCTTTGGTTGACAGAGAGGATTGACCCCTTGGGTCACTCCTAACCCCTGACCTTTGCGCTGGGCTTATAGAGTGAAGAACTAGAAACCCATGTGGTTCATGCAGTAGCCAGCAGATTATCCAAAACCGTCAAGACAAACTTCTCATATCATTCTCTTCACTTGTTGTGTTGTTAAAATAAAAGGTCAAAATAAAACATCTTGCACATTAATAAAGGGTTACAAGATTCCTGAACTGACCAGAGAGGTGTGAAGTTGTGAAGAGGAATTCACCCCCACTGAGTACTAACCCCCTCAACAAGTCTCCCATCTCTCTCCTTGTCACCTCCTTTTCACATTCAGCCATCCAAGCCTTCTTCGATCACATGGACAAGTTATGGATGGGTACGACTCAGGGGATATACTGGGTGCATGTACACTTATATAGCAGAATATATTAAATGTCTTGTTTTAGCTTTGTGGTGGCTGAAGTAGCTCTAATTTAATGGTTAATCCTCTTACTCTAGTTTAACTTGGTGTTGAGAGAAAGGTCATTTACCTTTCCCATTAGAGTTGGCTAATATGATAGAATTAATGCTACTCTAACAAGTATTATGACTCCTGAAAGTAAGTGCATTTACTAAGAATGCAATCTCCCCTGAAAAGAAGAGATTGATTGATTTCATTGCAGTTGTAAGTTGATTGTCTACCTATATACAGTACATATTCTTTAAAGGGTTGGGGTTGCTTTTTGCATGGTCTTGGCAGTCATAAATAGCATCGTTCTTCTTAGGTAGCATCCATCCATCTATTTTAACAAACCTTCCATACCCTGTTCAAGATTGCAAGAGGGGATCAGTTTTACAAAAGATGTACAAATCTAATAACTATACCTTCCTATAAATCAATTGATCAGAAGGAAGTGATAAAGCATGGCCTCTCTACATTTCTAAAGCTTATTTTATCCTATTATATCTACGAAGTCAACCATTGATTGACTGATGACTTTAGTGTTACAGACACTGAAATCTGTCTTTTTCACTTTTATTGTTTCAAACATTGTTGATGGACCAGATTTCCTGACACAGTATTAGAAGAGAGAAAAATGTCAAAATCAATGTCATGATAACTTTTGGAACTTCGTTTTTAAGAGGTTATGTCTCTTTCATGGGGGTTGTGAGTAGTACTTGCAAGCATTCAGTGTTTAATCTGCACTAGACAACAGTCAGAGCTTTCTGTTTGGAGAATCACACGATTTCCTGACAGGAAAACTAAGGAAGCAAGCCCAGCAACTGCTTGCCTTCACCTGGACTGCGTTCACTTTTTTAAGGTTGGTTTAGATTTGGAGGGAAAAAAAAGGATTTCTTATGGTCTTTTCTCAATTAACTACTTCATTACACCTCTTAGAAAACCAGTTCCAGTTCTCCAAAGCAATATCACTTTGATTATCCTTTTTTTGGGAGGAGTTTTCTCCTTTTCAATATTTTTTATGACAGCAAACCACATAGCTGTGGCTATTTAGCCTTTTACTGCTATTTTCTAACATTACATGATAAATGGCAACGCGCTGTAGTTGGATAGAAACAACTTGTAGACACGTGAAGCCCTGCTGAAGCCAAACCACTGCAAATGGGCATCAGCACTGATATGAAAGTAACAGGTAACAATTCATTTCGATATGTAATTCCCAATTAGCTGCATATTGCAAAAAACTCTTTCAAACCCTCTTTTTAAAGCGTCTTATTCTCTTTTTTTCTAAGAGCTTTGTTTGTTTTCAGTGAGTTTACTAATGATGAAAGGACATATTAACTGAAGCTAATATCAATTCCTTGTTTATTTCATGATCCATTTTTTCAGCGCTGTAATTGCTTCATGCTGCCTGTTTGCTTGTGTGATTGTTGCTTCATTTCTGTCCTGAAAGCAGCCTTTAACTCTCCATTAAACCCCCCCAATAGGAAGTTGGGTTGAAAGGGAAATTTCTTAAGTACAAGAAAAACATTAATGGCTTTTATCTTCTGAAATCTCCTTTTCTTCACTTAATCATAGCCAGTCGTAGCTGAAGAGTGGCGTTCTCTGTCTTGCTGAACGTCTCGGTCTCCTCTCCTCTGATGCACGGCACGTTCGCAGCGGTTTGGCCTCAGCCAGGTTTTCCATGTCTACAAGTCACTAAGCTTGTTAACTTGCATCCATGAGACAGCACTGCTTTTCCTAAAGCTCTGGGTGAGAAAGGAAATGCCAGTATAAGTTTTACTGTGTGTGTGTGTGTGTGTGTGTTTTCAGAGGAAATGTCCAGACCCAAGGAAAAGACTTTGGTTGGAATCTTTCCATTCCTGCAATAGTTTTCCCTCCAACACTTACTGTACTGTAATTCTAGCTTGTCCTCCACTCCACTCCCCTCCTTCACTTGCTTGTTTTGTGAGTGCATGTGTGTGTGCACATGCATGTGTGTGTGTGTGTGTGTGTATCCATACACTGAAGCAGACGTGTCTGGAACTAATAGATTCCACCCTGCTGAAGAATCTTATTGGGAAACACTACCTGCAACCTGAGTTTTCGGCACCTCCCCACTAAACTGTCTTAACCCCCCCGCCAACCCCATCCCACACACACCTTTGCTGGCCTTCAACCTGCAGACCCTTGCCCAGGCTTTCCTGCCTGGTTTCAGATTCAGTGGGTTAAAATGGTGAGCCCAACTGCTGCCTGTTTTTCTTCTGATTCTTTCATATGAAGAAACACACACCTCAAATCGACCCCCCCTCTAATCCTGCTTCCCTCTGTATTACTCACACACACATACGCATGTTTCCTGTAGTTGTTTTAATATGACCACCACCTC
>NC_136624.1:34395493-34515493 GCF_933228915.1 Telmatherina bonti | reverse complement strand
AATCCTGGCAGAGATCCGCGCCCAGCTGGTGGAGCAGCTCAAGTGTCTGGATCAGCAGTGCGAGCTGAGGGTGCAGCTGCTCCAAGACCTGCAGGACTTCTTCAGAAAGAAGGCCGAAATCGAGATGGACTACAGCCGTAATCTGGAGAAGCTGGCTGAGAGGTTCCTCACAAAGACACGCAGCACCAAGGACCATCAACTCAAGTATGTTACATTTCACGACGTTGTAACCGCGCAGCAGGTTACTGCTAAGAATTACACACACGCACAGTTTTTCCATCAGAAACAGCCGATGCCCGTCCATTTTAGACTGATGAAGATGAAAAGTAGCTGGTTTCCTTTTTTAGCTTCGTGTTTCAGACTGGTGACTTCCTTCCTAAAGAAAAGGAGAAGTGGAGGCTGGAGGGTAGGAAACGAAACAGGATGGCAGAGAAAGAAGTGGCAGATAAAATAATTAGTCTGGAAAGTACTAATGTAAATAACCAGTATCCTCCCAGTTTGGTGCTGTGCAATCCTCCACTAAAGGACCGTACTTTTCATTATTAGCCTTCCTTCCTTATTTCTGAGCGCCTGTGAGCTTTTTAATGTGTTTGAGAGCGAGAATCTGCACGTTATGCCAAAGATGGCCAGGTGGTGATTTTGTGCTCTATTTTGTAATGTCTTGCTGTGAGTGGATCCGTGCCCAAACAGGGATTCTCTTTCACCAAAACACAGCCTTCCTCTCTTTCTCTGCACCGTGTGTCAGTATTCCTCCTTCACTCCATCACTGATAAAGGATTGATACAGTCTGAAACTCTGTGGCTTTAGCAGTTTGATTTATTTGGCAGGTTTTTCTCGGGTGAGAGCGGCTTGTTCCCCTGTTGGGAAGGATTTGCTGAGCTGCTAGCTAATCATAAACCACACACATACACAAATTGTGCAGAGCTGCTGCAGATAAATGGAGGCAGAGGTCACTTCTCAGACCATTATGCTTCTGTGCATCTTCCTTTTTCCTTTTTTTTAAAATTTGTTTTCAAACATTTACTGAAATCCACATTTGCAGAAGATGGTTAAATACCTTTCTATATTTCAGAGCACTTGTAGAAGAAGAATTTGAATCTTTAATTACTATTTTATTACATATAAAGAGATAAAAGATTTTCCTTATCAAAAATGCATTTTTAGAGAGATATTATACTTTGGGTTTTTTTTGTTTTTTTTTTAAAGCATTGCAATGCCTGTGGCATGCTTTGGTCACAATACCACATAGATGACGTACCAAAGAACTCTTTATTCAGAGCCCTGAGTTGGATTTAGGAAGGTTGAGGTTTATACTGCAAGCATAACTAAACTTATGCTTAATAATAATAACTGTGTTATGTTTTAGCATAAATGAACCAGGCTGGAAGCTCACACCGGCACACACACACGGTAAAATGAGGTCACATTAACACACATAAACACAGACTTGCATTTTTATTGACTATTCCATTTCTGAAACAACTGCAGTTAAACAGCTTGTACACTTTAGGGCCAAAGTTGCCCACATATTGTAATTTGGGTCGATCCAACGACAAACTTACGTTTTTACATTCAAGTTGGTTTAACAGTCTTTCCAGATATGATCTCACACATATTCCCAGTTTGCACATATGCAGTACGGTCGTGAGTTTGGAAAAAGTAATGTTTTCCCATATGTCCATTATGGAATAAGTGCTGGATTGAAAAGGCCTACGTGAGTAATATATGTGTCATCATTAGCACTTTATCTCTCCAGCATGAGCGTGTCAGCGATATTTTATTGTATCTGCTGGGGATGGAACTAGTTTAAACTATTTTTATATAAATTCTTATTTAGAGCAAAGCCAGATAAATGTAACAGGCTGTGAGCTGATAAATAGGAGATGAAGAAAATGCAAAGTAAAGCTACGGCAATATGTTTCCAGTTTATGCATTTTTTTTGCGTCTGATCTTAAATTTTTTTCTTTTATTTAAAGCTGTTGAATCATGGGAACATTGATTGAAATGAAACCATGTGAGTGATTTGGAGGAAAAAGAGACACTATCTGGTGGAGCTGTTAACAACTGATAGATGTTTGAAATACGACCCAGACAACAGAAATCCTTTCTGCAGGATGACGGATGCCAGGAAAGTTGAAAACTGCTGGTTCAATCTTTAACAATGCCATATATTTAAAGTGTGTTTTATAATCCTTACAAGTCACTTGGAATAAATGCAACAAAGGAAAAATGACAATATTTGCAACATATTGGAGTGGAGGAATAAGCTACAAGTGAAGAAATACTGCAGTATATTTATTGACTTGCAACGTGAGCTTGAGGCAGTTGGCAAAACCCCTTGGATGGAAATGTGTGTATACAGCGATTAATCAAGGATGCTGATTTAAAGGGGCTCCAGCTCTGTAATCATTACCACAGTGTCATAAATCCATCATCGAACGATCTCTGGAGAAACAAAAAGCTGTGTTGTGTGTTGTGATTACGGTACAGCTGTGCATCGCCAGTAAATGCTTAGTTTTCAAAAACCATTGTGCAGGTTTGTATGGAGGACCCAAACTGCTAAAATAAACAATAAACACACAAATTTGAACTGTTCAATAAACAAATTGCTATGCCAATAGAAACACATGAAATATCGAAAGACCATTTTCCATTAAGAGACAATAAATGTGGCGTAAATCTATATTTCTATTGTCAATTTCAGCTGTTTAACTTTGTATATATAGTCTTATTTATTTCATTTCATTGTAATTTTCTGTTTTATTCATGTTGCCTGTGTATAATTCTGTTTTTTTTTTCGTTTTTCTTTTCTTTTTTTTTTTTTTTACATTTTCTTCATAATTTTTGTAGTTTGTGGATCAGAAAATGCAAAAGGAAAATAATACAGAAGTTCAATTCAATTCAACTTTATTTGTAGAGCGCCACTTCACAACAATGTTGTCACAGGGCACTTTACATACACAAATCAACATACACATTCAGAAGTGAAACTGGCATAAAAATAATGGAAAGAAATATAAACACAGGACCAATTGAATAAATAAAAATTAACGGGAAATAATAGAAAAGTAATAAACAGGTGTCTTGATGCAAAGTTAAATTGAAATAATTGAATATGAATTAATTACACTTTTTTTATTTAAAGGGAAAAAAAAGATTTCCTAATATTTTGTGTATAATTTACTAGAAAATCAATTAGTTTATTGGTCATTTTTATATTTCTGTGGGAGTTTCCAGCATCTTAAGAATTAAACTTCGCAGCCTCACCTGAAGAAACCAGACCAGCGTTCCTTTATGCAGCGTTTTTCCTGCTTAGCCTCTGAACTCTGCAGAACCACTGAGGTCTGGAGACACGTTAGCTTCTCTGAGCTAAAGCTCCTCCTCCTGTTTCTGTTCAGGTCGAATTTCTGTCGTTGCTAAAGCAATTTTTAGTCCTCATGACGGAAGAAACTTTGTAATAGATGGGTTCTTTCAAACTTACCTAAACTTTTCATGTGGCTTTCCCCTGTTATATTTCTTTCCGTTTTACTTCCCATTAACCATGACCTACTCCGCACCCTCCTTCCTCTTTTTCCCTGCGCTGTTCTTTTCTTAAGTATCACACACCCATCCAGAAACATTCATCTCCCTGCTGGGGTTAAACCCACAGTCATGGACCCTCGCACACACAGGCGCAGACTAAAAGGGATCAATAGGTCTTCTAAATGAAACTCAATTCCAACTATGGGCTATGCGGACATACCCTCAACAAACACACCCACATGCCCACACCCTCCAGCTCAAATCAATATTGAGACAGTTGCAGAGCATGTGTTTCCCTGCGTTGTATTGTGGGAGAAGGAACTAAAGCTGCAGAAAAGTGAAGGGCAAAAGAAAATAAATAAATACATGTTGTTAAGAAATGTTCAGTTGTTTCTTTTCACCCGTTTTTCCAACTTTTCTTTCATTTTTCTTCTTTTTTTTTTTCCTCCTCGCTCCTGTTTTCCTCCCAACATCTGTGCGTTAAACACACTCCTTGCATCTGCTGCTACTCAGTTCGGGTGCCACGTTGGAATGTCAGCTATTTTCCAGTTATGCATGTGTATGTTTGTGTGTTTCTTTTTTTCATTTTTTTTTCATATTAGGTGTTTGTGTGAGAGAAAGGAGTGGCTGTGGTTGCTTCTCTGCATGAGCAGGCGTTGATGGTGCTCCAAGCAATGTGGGGTGTGAGGATTGTGAGTATGTTGATTCCATGGAGACCCCTGGTATGCGAGCTATTTGGCAGACTGTACACAGCAGTGGTTCATGGGGTTACATGGTTAAACCATATTGTGTATGTGTGTGTGTATGTGTGTGTGCGTGTGTTTGCTTTGTGGATAACAGATTGATCACATGAAGAAGCCCTCACAAGTTGAAAACACATTCAAAGCCCACCTTGTGCTGAATATTAGGCTGGTCTCAGTTTTAGTAAGTTGAAGTGGTTTTGTCCCCCCACTGCCACATATTTTTCCTTTCTTTAACATCCTTGTTTCCTCCGATACTTTCAGCTGCGTATGTCTGTCTACCTGTCTGTTTGCAACATATCTCAACAAGTAATGGACAGATTTGGTTGGAGTTTTAGGTATTGGGGTGATCTGGATCACCAGGTGGGTCCAGGAATTGCTTGTAAAGGATTCTTTACAGCAGTGGTTCCCAAACTGGGGGCAGTCTCCTCAGGGGGGGTTCAGAGTTATCACGGCAAGTAAATAAAACTTGAGTTTTTACACTGGATTAATTTGTAAAAGTACTCATAGGATATTATGATGAACGTACAAGAGAGACTTCAAGTAATAAAAAAAGAGAATAAACTATGATGGAGCATATCTGTCCCACCTTGACCAGTAACAGTAATGATCAATGGTGGGTAATAATGAGACCACAGTCTTTTGCATGTACCAAAATATTATCATCTAATATAATGAAGTATGAAGCCAAACAATTTATTACACCACTTGGGGACTTTTCACCCTGAACACAAAGAAAGGTCACAGGTTACTTTAGAAATAAACTATCCAGCTATCATAAATAGCACAGTTGTTTAACTAAAACAGCATCGTCTCATAGAAAACTCCACTCACCTAAAGTAGTTTGCAGAGATTCCTGGTTTAAAATGTTTCACATTGAAGCAGAAGAATGGATAATAGTACTGACACAGTTTTAATTAATAGTTACCTACATTACAGCCACTAAAACTAAAGACGTATTTCTTGGTATGTTTCTTTGGTTCATGTGATGAGAGGGGGGGGGGGGGGGGGGTGGGGGGCTTGACATTATTGTCGTTGATGAAAAGGGGGCCCTGCTGAAAAAGTTCGGAAACCACTGCTTTACAGGATGCTTTACTATGCAGCCATTTCATTAACGAGACATGCCTGAGAAACGCCACGATGCAAATAGTTCATCTTTATTTAAATAAAATTAAATACATAAAGGAAGTAAAGTACGAGAAATTTGGCTCTATGTTAATAATTATCTTAACCTTTTTCTTATCAAGGGAAATGAAAAAAAAAAGTTTTCCAATAAAAGCTGAAATCTCAGTGCAGGTTTGGGATCCACAGCTTTCTGGGTTTTTACATAAAGAGGGTCTTCAGGGAAAACTGTTTGGGAACTGCTGCCCAAGGCGATAGTCCATGCAGTGATATGGCACAACATTTCTGTAGCTCTTCCTTTGGTCTCTCTGTGATATTTTAATGTTGACCATGTGACTGCTGAAAGTCAGAGGGTTTTAGGAGAGCTTCTACCCGGTGGTACGACCGTGGTCATCCGGTGAGGGTGGCATGCTGTTTGATACTTCTTGAAACAGCAGAGGAACTGCAGCCTCTTCTTTGTGTTGAGCAACCACTGAACATAGACATGTCAGAAAGACAGGCAGCTGAAGGAAGTTGCATGAGAAAGTGAGAGACACACACACACACACACATTATCACCACATGACCGGTGCTGTTAGTACACATCACATGGAAAGTTTCATTATCTTGGCTTAGTAATAATGTGAGTAGGTGGATTTTTTTTTCTTCTTCTTCATTTAGCCTTGTTATCATTAGTCATTTGACCTGTGACAGCCAGTACTAACCTATCACATCACCATCCATACCTCTGTCAAACACACACACACACACACACACTGTCCTCCCTAGGGCCCACCCTCTTCGCTATGCCCCTCAGACAAATCAAAGACTTTCTCTGTCTGTTTGACATTGTGTATCCTTGGGTCACTGCTCTACTTTCCCTGACCTCCATCTGTGTGTGTTTGCGTGTGTGTGTGTGTGTGATGTAAATGCCTTGCAGCTCTTTGCTCTCTCTATCCAGCTAAAGCTGCTCTTAACAACACAATGGCCTTCTTTCATCCACTTACACTCACTCATAATCCATTTTACCCACTAGATCATCCATGGATCATCCATAACTCATACTGTACTCAAACACACACGCTCTCTCTCGCTACAGTCAAACGGAGTGTGTTTACACCCCGTAAGAGTGTGTTGATGCGTCAACTGGCATTTAACAGCCTGGAATTTTTTTGACTGAATTTATGGCAAATTGAAAGAAAAATACGTACAATAGTATTTAAGTATGTCATTGTTAATTAAATTACTGCTGTTTTCAGGTTTATCTTACTTCTTTTTGTCTTTTTATCCTTTTTTTTTATTTATTTATTTCAGCAACAGCTGTGCTTTTAGGGAGTCTTACATCTTCCCGCTGGGTTTTGTACCCTGGCTGAATCCCTTGTTTGGGCTGGCTTACACTCCCTCTGTGGGTGTGTATATGTGTGTGTGTGTATGTGTGTGTGTTAGACAGAACGAGAGGTTTGTCTGGTTTGTGCTAAATCTGTCTGGGAGGTCTTTGTACACCAGTTACAGTATTGGATTTGTTTTATACCTGTCTGTGTGTGCTTTTGTAATTCGTCAGGATGAAAAAAATTAACTCAGCAGATGAAGCAGATTTGAGGCGAAGCATCCAAAATCCTAAAATACATTGTAATACTGTGTGTGTGTGTATGTGTGTATAGGAAGGAGCAGAGCCTTTTATCTCCTGTGAACTGCTGGAACTTACTGCTGCTTCAGGTGAAGAGGGAGAGCCGCGACCACGCCACCCTGTCTGACCTCTACCTCAACAACATCATCCCCCGGTTTGCACAGATCAGCGAGGACTCGGGACGCCTCTTCAAGAAGGTAACACACACACACACACACACACACACACCAGAGCTGCACTCTGGTTGGTTTTCCTAACTGAAGTGGGTTTAATCCTTTTGAGGATGCGTTGCATCCTAGCGACAACCTCCAGCAGTTAAAAGTGAAGCCTATGCGGAAGTGCGTAAAACTGCAGTTCCCCCTTCATCCACTAGGGGCTGGCTCCAAAACACAGCAAATCTCCTTAGACTCCCATGTTAAAAAGGCCAACTTCACGGCAGAAATAAATATGTTTACAGCCTGATTCAAAAATCCATTTTCGGTTTATAAGTCAGGTTTGCCTTCATGACAACTGTGGGGGGAGTGAATTTTTTTTCTAACTCGCCCGTTTTAAAATAATTTAATCTTGGAAGTTCGGCAAATTTAGGGGCATGTCCTTTTGATTGACGGGTACCGATCTCCGGCTTCAGGTAAGAAGAACGTAGAATAACTGCGTTTTTTAGCCGGTTAACAATGTGACTTAACTTTAGCCCGCTTACCTCTGTTAGCTGGGTAGCGCCCGTTATCTCGGGGTTAGCTCGGTTAGCTTTTAGCTACAGAAAGCTCAGAGTTTGCTCGATGTCGATCATCTACCATGACGCTCATGGCTGCCCTCTCACCTCCACCTCTTTGCCCATATTTGTATTTTTGAGCGAGAAGATGCGCGTGACGCTGCCAACATGGCGACAGTAGGAACCGCCCACCGAGCTTCAATTCAGCTCTTCAGAAACCTGTGGGTGACGTCACGGAGACTCCATCCATCTCTTTATATACAGTCTATGGTTGCACCCTGCTCCGTGTGTGACGGTGTTTTTTTTAATAAGAGTTTTAGCTGCTGAGTTGAGGCTTCTCCTCTGCTTCAAACAAAGAGACAGAAGGAAGGAGCCAAACATGCTGCATCTGCGTCATATTTTTGCCACGTCCATCCATCTCCCCAGCAGCTGATTTATTGACTGATTGCTCATCAGCTAAACCTTCATCCTGACCATTTTACATGGTTTGTTGTTCAAACAGAAGCCTTATTGTTGCCTCTGCTGATCTTTGCATTCCCAGTCTGAGAGATGAAAGAGATGAGAAGGAGAAAATGTGGAGGAAGAACATTTATTTAAAAAAAAAAAAAAAAAAAAAAAAAAAGGATGAAGCAAAGGGACTGGGATAGAGATCAAGAAGGTGCTAGTCATAATGTATCAGATACCGAGGCAACCCCTCCCCCTCTGAGATAGCTGTTCACCTCCACGATGGACATGTTGGAGGATTTGTTCTGTGTGAGTATCACAGTGTGAACATTGCTGCAGGATGAGGTCATTTTTGCTGATCATTGGTGCATCAAAGGATGAACACATAGACCTTTCGTCTTTTATTTTAAGTTAGAAGATTTCAGATTCATGTAAAGATCAAAGCAACAAGGGTTTGTTTTGGGTTCATGGAAAGAGAAGAATGTCATCAGTGCCCTCACTGGTGTAAGATAACCGTGTGTTTGTAGATGTCAAAGTGAAGCCGTGTGTGAATGGAATGTCACGGCGAAGGCTGCTGGTTTCCAGCCTGACAGGTTGTCTTTGAACCACATTTTCAGTCTAATAACTGGCAGTGAGGGTGCTCTCATATCTCCACCCCCATCTTGCTGCCTGTCTGATGCACCGCTACAAAACAAGACTTTCCACTTCTAGCTTTTTTAAAACTGGTTGTTGTTTGGCAGGAGGTTAGTTTTTAATCTTGTAAACGGGCGGCTCACATCCACTCGGTGGATGCGCTGATGCCTAATTAAGCGTAAAATGAGTCCACTTATAACATTTCCAGTCAGCAGCATGGATACACGTAGAGCCAGGGGCTACGTCACACGACACAGTCGGTAGTAGAGAAGTCAGCACATTTATCTCAAACGCTTTCACCCTGCGGGGATGAAAGTGTTGCAGAATGATATTCCTTCTGCATTTGGGTTTTGTGAGAGATTATGTGTCTGACACTTTGACAGTGCTATTGAATCAAGCAGTATTAATGAGCACAACTCAACCTGGGCCTCACATATCAGGGCTAATGACACACACAGGTTGCCAGTTTATGTTGTGGTCTTGTTGAGCTGGACAAGACAACCACATGCAGAATGAGAGGTCCAAAGGTCATCATGATGTTTGATAAATGGTGGGGCTCAGCCAGGCCTGATTGCTTTTTGATTGGCTGTGGTCTGGTTGCTGATACCTAATATGAGCACTTTAAAAAGTGTGTGTGTGA
The DNA here is from genome assembly GCF_933228915.1 of Telmatherina bonti. Taxonomy (NCBI): domain Eukaryota; kingdom Metazoa; phylum Chordata; class Actinopteri; order Atheriniformes; family Telmatherinidae; genus Telmatherina; species Telmatherina bonti. Next base: position 34,506,077 of record NC_136624.1, on the reverse strand, counting down.
GACGAGCTGAGTTATCCTGTTACATCTCTGGCCTGCTACGCTTCCTTAAATCTCCCTCGTGCCACTTTGTCCCTCTGCAGCCCTTCTGTCTGTCTGTCTGATTGACCTTTCTGCTCTCTGATACTTCTCGTTACCACCCGAAACTTTTATTTGTATTACTACATCACCTGTAAATGTCCCTTCCTTCACCTCTTTTGACAACAGATGCTCAGAGTGAACTTGCAAAATTGGATTTTGCTTAGATTCTGCTCCTTCTCCAGTTTTTATCACTTTCTTTGCTTTTCACTTTCCTCAACCATATCCTATGAGCTGCACATAACTGACTGCTCACATCGAACTACTTTACCTCAAATGGGTGTTGTTTCAGTTCCATTTACAAGCTGGTCCATTTCTGAAGGCCCCATTAGTAACATGACCATCAAAATTCAGTTAGAATATGTAATTATCTCTGCTCAGTAAAGCCATGCTAATGAAGAATGGGAATCGTTTGTGTAATCTGGAGATGACTACTGAAATTGTGTGATTCAGCTAAATGTTTTCTTAATATCGAATGAAGTTTCCATCCTCAGCTACCGATGCCAATGTTGTGGCTGGTAAGACTTTTGTTCTTCATCTCGCTGTCTGGATCCTTTCCTTCCACAGACAGGCTTTCTTTAAATTTGCACCATTTTAGGATATTTCAAACTTTGACAAAGCAGCAAAACTTCACATAATAGTTTAAAATGTTCCTGTTACGTAAAGATTTTTGGGAGTGTAGGGTTAGTGACGTGCTTTTCTGGGAGCTGGAGCCTTGTATCTCTTCAGCTCTTGGTCTTTGGTGTTGAATAGTTGTTGGTGCGTGCTTGTCAACACCACTGAGAGCTTTGTGTGTCTCGTGGCATTGACGGTTCTGCCCGCTTCACATGCAGCTTATATCTTTTGCCCCATCATCAACTTTTTCCCAGAAACTAAACAAGATTTTACACAGAGAGCTCCTTTTAACCCAGTTATTTTCAGCAGAAGCAGCATCCCAACACACTTAGCAACAATTCCTGCCTGTACAGATTTACACCGTGGCTCATGAACTGTTGCTTGACCTACTGTGATCATTTATTAACTGCCACTTTCACTTGATAGTTTAACCGATAAAGATCCAACCCACAAAAAATGATTAGATATGTCCAATTTTTTAAATATCATGTCTCTATTTTTCCCTTTTAAGAAAATGTACAATAAAAAGTACCAAAATATTTGAGGGATATTCACCATTTATTACAGTGTGATTGTTCAAAAATTTGTACAGTTTAGTCATCAGCTTTGAGGTGCAGACAAATGAGATTGTGTTCAACAGGAATTTGGGTAAAGTTTGCTCCATAAATTGATGCCAAAGATCTCAGAAACTGTATGAATCCTGTATGTGACTCTGGGTTCTTATGGGTTTAAGTCTGCTTGCAGAAGTAGTTCTCTGTAAAAGAATTTATCAAACTCTACCTTTTAAAGTATTTGGAGAACCTCAAGGGTCTCTCTTTGGCCCCCTTGCATCTTATTAAATACTTCTACTCAGCTCTGTGGGACAGAAAACAACATCAGATGACTGTTTTCATGCACCATACAGCCACATTTGTTTAATTCAGAGTTGATCACTAAGGTCTTGTTTTCAGAGTTTTGTTGAGTTGCTGCTAAAAAATCTTTTGAGATTTGATAACATTCATCACTATTTAATCTAAACGGACTTTTCCTTTCATCAGAAAATATTTTAATGTGCTTATTGTTTCCAAACCAAAATTCAAAGTAGTAAAGTTTCCTGATGCTTTCTGATCTCTTTAAATCTTACATCGTGTGCAATCGGTCCGTTACCGAAAGCAGCTTGATTGGCGTTTCCGACGGCCTGAGAATAGAGACTGTCATATTGTGTCCTTTCTGTAAGGACCCTGGAAGCACGTCTGGGATGTCGGACTACATAAATAAAAGTGACTTGACCAGACTTTTGTTGCTCTCTTTGCATAAGAGTTGAATAGTGCCCTTTTACTAGTTTGGGACACTCCCGACATATTTATGCAAAAGTTTGCGAAGCGCTATGAATGCATGCGTTTGTTTGCGAGTGTATATTTATATGTGTGGAATCTACTGATCAATGGGCTGCTGTCATCAGTCACTAGTGGCTCCTGGCGGTTATGTCTGGAGAATGGTTGTGCCTGTCTTGCTCTCCTTCTTCCCTTTCTTGTCTCCTTTTTTAATCTTTTTCAGTTTGGTTATCTCGCTCCTTTTTTCTTTGGCTCTGTTGTCTTCTTGCCATTTTCTGCTATCAAGTAGAGATTAGTATCTGTGGCCTCTGTGCACATCCATCAGGTCCATTACTGCTTTGCTCATTTATCTGGATTAGACAGTTCTCCACTCCTGCTCAACGAGGTGATCTTGTCTGGATTCCTGATGGAGGAATGGTTGATCACATGTCTGAGTGGGTATAGATTTGATTAGCTAGCAGAGATGAGCAGGTAGGTGGACACTACAACTGCATGTTATGACATAAATCTAATTGTTTGGGCTGTTTATTCACATTAGACTTCTTTTCTGTCTCTTTTCAGAGCAAAGAGGTTGGAGTGCAGCTGCAGGAGGACATGATGAAAGTTCTTAATGAGTTATACACGGTAAGCAAACCCCCACCTGCCATCACACTCACAACACAGCACATGAGTTTATAATTGCATGTTTATGTTTTTTGGAGAACATGAAGGGAGCTTTGTTGTCAACTTAGGGTGAGCATTACGTTCCTCATAAGTGTTATTGGATCAAAAGGACTTTGACCTTTTATTCGAAAAGAAGCGATTTAAGTCTAGACCTAAACAAGTTTCTGACCACATGTACACAAGAACTCGGCGAGCAGCTTGGTTACAAGGAATTTCATGATGGAGTTGCACGAGCAAGCCGATCACAGAACAGATTTTAGAGTAAAGGGGTTTGCATTTGCTGGATCGTTTCTTGAAACTTTCTGCTTCCTGCAGAGACCCTCTAGTTTTCAATTTGCAGCATCATCGGATGAGAATTTGAAATTGTCTGAAACTTTGATTTACGAGCAAAACGAATGACATCAGCCTCCGTTCTGCACAGCTAATTAGAAAATGATACTGTTCTATAAAGCTAAACGGGGATCATGTTAAACATTAGACCCACTAAACCTCAGCCTTGTTTTGAGCTTTTTTTTTTTTTTTTTTTTAACATTGTCACAGTCATCATCTGGTTCCACATGCTCCTTATGCTGCCAAACGGACTCAGGCAGTCACACTGTGATGCACTTTTTGCATTTGTGGCTTTTTTTTTATTATTATTATTTATTTTACTAAAGCAAGCCTGTGTAATTGCTCCAGGTCAGCTAAACCCATAAAAGCAAGTCTTAGGTGTAATTACAGTCTATACTAAGATATAGAAATAGATCTGGTTTAAGTGGTGCTCACTGGACAGAGCAGTGTTTCTGTCTGCAGTGTTGTTAAAAGATCTGAGCAGAGGAGTGTAATGACTCCTGCTCTGGTGGTGATGGCCACGCAAATACAGCTGACACTACACAAACATGCCCATTTCCTTCTTTTAATTCTTAATGTTACACTCATACTGTCTGAGTGCCATCGTGTGGGCTAGCAAAAGCGGCTTGGATGACTCGCTGCTTGGAGGAAGCGCTGCTTGTGATCAAGAGTCAAAAGTGAAAGGAGAGGGACTCTGGGAAAACACACAGTCATGTTCATTGACAAAATCTCAAACCTTTTTTTTTTTTAACAGGTGATGAAGACGTACCACATTTACAACACCGAGAGCAACAATGCTGAGTCCAAACTGAAGGAGGCGGAGAAGCAGGAGGAGAAGCAGATGGGACGCTCCGGGCGGCAGGAAGACCGCCAGACACCACGCTCCCCTGACACACTGGCCAGCATCAAAACCGACGAGAAACCAGCTCGACGATCCAGTGTCAAAAAAATCGAGAAGATGAAGGAGAAGGTGAAGGGGGTGGGGGAGGGGAAATTGAAGGCATCAAGCAGAGAGAAAAAGGCTGCTTCTGAGTGCTTCACCTGTTGTCACACAGACTTGTGTGTGTATGTGTGTGTGTGTCTCATGAATGATTTATGAGAGCATGACTGGCTTATTGCTAACCTTGTCAGCTACAGCTGGAGCCTGTCACAGCAACACGGTTCCCCACCTCTTATCACCCCGAATCAATACTGAGGCATTTCACTTTAACACCTATCATCCCTCTGTAATCCTCCCTCCTTTCTGTCGCCACCACCCTCTTCCTCATCCTTACCTGATTCCTTTCCTCCTCCTTTTTTTTTTTTTTTTAAATTGGTATTGTTCTGTCTTTCTACTATCTCTCTCTCCCTCCTATCAGAGGCAAGCTAAGTACACAGAGAACAAGCTGAAGGCCATCAAGGCCAGGAATGAGTACCTGCTGGCGCTCGAAGCCACCAACAGCTGCGTTTTCAAATACTACATCCATGACCTCTCCGACATCATTGATGTGAGTATAAACACGCTGTGCTACTCTGTGATGGAAGCTGGTATTTGTGGGCTGTGGGAGTTTTGTGTGTATCCCGTGTCCTTATATTTAAGCCTGCAGTTGCCACTGGGTAAGTCTCTCCAAATTAGCTTCAGTGTTTCTAATGAAGGCAGCAAAGTGGTCATCCTCTATCGTTTTTGTCCTTTTCCTGACTAAGCTTTCACACAGAGTTTGTTGTGACTGCACATATGAGCAGCCTGTGGCTAAACATTTTGTAACAAGAAAGGAGTCAGTTTTCTGTTTGACAGGAACATTTCTCTGCCTGCTGGACCGCTCAACAAGTCAACACTGAGGGAGTTTTTATTTGTTTTTGTTTTTTAACACAGTTGGATTTAATTAGATTGAAGTGGGTGGAAATCAGACTTTTAGCACTTTGTGAGTTATTTTTAAACAAGAAGATCTGTTTTACAGTCGCTGGACACGATGCTCACATGTTGCATGTGAAGGATGTGACTGGATGCTACTGATAAAGGAAGCAGTAATCACATTGTGTTTCCGCCATGCTGGGAGATCTAAACTGGTTTCTCGTTCATTGCAGACCTAACTGTTAGAATTTTTCAGCTTGTTCACATCAACATAATGTAACATGGATCATTTTCAGTCCCTTAAATTTAGTGATGAAGGAGGGGACATTAGTGATAAATGTGGCATTCAGTCATTTGCCCAGGGATATTTGAACATCTCCTACTATTATAAGAGATTTGAGCTCTCCGACTGGTGGATGAGCACATTGGTAGAAATCAACGACATCAGTAGTCATCAGAACTGATTTGGATCCGGCTTTTGTTTCAATTCGGTATTTTGTTGCCTATCTTCTCTCTGTTTTTCTTGTCTGTCCCAACTGTAGAAGCCAAGGGTGCAAAAGATAAAGCTAATGTGATTTTAACCTATGTCTGTCTGATCAATTATTTATTTTTAATACGCATTTGTGAGAGGTGGAAGAGTGAGTGTCACCAGACAATTTGAATTTCCCTTTTAGGGATGAATAAAGTCCTATCAAGCTATCTATCTAGCTGTCTATCTATCTAGCTATCTATCTATCTAGCTGTCTGTCTATCTATCTATCTATCTATCTATCTATCTATCTAGCTGTCTGTCTATCTATCTATCTATCTATCTATCTATCTATCTATCTATCTATCTATCTATCTATCTATCTATCTATCTATCTATCTATCTATCTATCTATCTATCTATCTAGCTATCTATCTATCTAGCTATCTATCTATCTGGTTATCTATCTAGCTATCAGGCTATCTATCTACCTATCTATAAGCTAACATGTTTTAGCTCTACTCATTGCTAAAAGTGTTAACTTCCATATGTGCATGACTGTGTGACAGTGCTGTGACCTGGGCTACCATGCCAGCCTGCACCGCGCCCTGAGAACCTACTTATCTGCAGAGCAGAATGTAGAAACATCAAAGCACACTGGCCTGGAGACACTGGAGGGCGCAGCAGAGAGTCTGGAGCCCAATGGGGACAAACAAAAACTGATGGAGACCTACAACAATGTGTTCTGCCCACCAGCTCGCTTTGACTTTCAGTCCCACATGGGAGACATGGTTAGCTTCTAATGTTTATGTCTGTGTCCAAAAATAGTCAGTTGGTAAAAAATCTGTGTTCTAGTTAATTGTTCTCTGCATCGTAGATGGGAATGATGTGCGCACAGCCGCCGCTGGAGGTTGAGCTGCTGCAGAGGTGCCAGAAGCTGCAGTCCCGCCTCTCTACTCTTAAGATTGAGAATGACGAGGTTTGCTTTTCTTAAGCTTTGATTGTGCATTTAATGGTTTCATCTTTTTACACCTTATTTTCTCCTGGCCTCTGCTCATCAGGTGAAGAAAACCATGGAGGCCACTCTGTCCACCATTCAAGACATGGTGACGGTGGAGGACTACGACGTCTCCGAGTGCTTCCATCACAGCAACAGCATGGAGTCTGTCAAGTCCACCTTTAGCGAGTCATATCTGAGCAAACCCAGCCTGGCCAAGCGAAGGGCCAATCAGCAGGAGACGGAACAGTTTTACTTCACAGTCAGTACCAGCAAGCTTTTTTTCAGTAACCTTAGTAGGAAATAAACCTCTAAATATTCAATTCTGACTCCAACTTATGTGTTTGAATACTTTGTAGAAGCTTAAGGAGTTTCTGGAAGGCAGGAGCCTGATCACCAAGCTGGAGGCTGAGCATGATCTCATCGAAAAGGCCATGGGAGAGAGTGAGTGTCCTTCATACCTTTTTGGTTATTTTCGTTGTTTCCATCAGTGGGAGTGCAGTAGGATACCCCATCTCTGCCCCCCTCCCCTCCAAGCAGGACAGATTCAGGTGAAGATCTGCTGCCTGGAGCAAAAACAGGGAGCAAATCAGAGAGATGAGGTAGTGCAGAGGGACGCATTAGAGTCCATTCAGTGAAGCAGAATGACTTTAGTTTATCTAATAATCACAAGCTGTGTGCAAGTCAAGCGCTAGGTCACGGAGACACTGACCATATGTGCATGCAGCTGCAGTCTGAAGCATGTGCGTATGGGCTGTGTGTTCCTGTTGGTCAGATGTCAGTGTTTCCACAACCTTACAGGAAAACCTCACTTGTATTGTTTGTGTATAGCTGAAGAGGAAGTTTGTTTCCCTGTTTCATCTGAAGCTGCTTCCTTATGTGTCCTGTTCCTGCTCTAACAGCCTTATCCCTGTGTCTCTCCTCTGTCATAAACTTCTTCCCTCTCATGCTCCTCCTCTTCTTCCTGTCTCTCCCTCCTTTAGGTCAGAAAACTGACTGTTGCATTGCCAGGTAGGTGTGGTGAGGGAAGGAAATATGCACACACACACACACGCACTCATAAGCATGCATATACCATCACAGTGTTAAACACTGATTCCTTGGCAGACGGGGGTATTATTTCCCTCCTCAATGTTTATAGATAGTCTCAACACATGTGCATATGTGTCTGTGTGTACAAATAGAGCTTTACCAGAGTGGTGAATATAAATAGACGTTTTCTGGAGACATAATGACAGAGTGCTGTTCTTTCTTTCCCTTTTTTCTCTCTGTGTAGTGGAAGGAGAAACTCAACAGTACGGAAGCAGGTAATTAGCTGAGTGTGTGTGTGTTTCAGAGTGGCTTCTCAATCAAAAGCTGCTGCAGCTTTGGTTTTAACTCACCACGTTTACTCAGAATATTCTTGCTGGTGTATAGCTTGTGTTTGCATCTAGATGCCTAAAATATGCGGTTTGTTATGCGATAACTCAGATAAATCTGAACCAGAAATGTATTTTTTCATCTGCAGTTAATGATCAAAAGCCAAATTCTTCATTGGGGAATGTCATGTTTGTAGCCCCCCCTTGTGGATATGCCATGAGCTCTTGCTTTACAGAGAAATCAGTTTATTTTTCCTAAATTTCACATTCTACTTTTAGCATATTAAAGGCATGGTTTGATTGATGTCATTTGTTATACATATATTTATCGTATATGTCTTTAATATCCTAACCTCTTTGAGATTTATATAAAAAACCCAAACAAACAAAGGAAAAGGAAAAGGTGTCGTCTCCTAGCAACAACCGGGTACTGCACCCACCTTCTTCTCCCAGTGCCTGATACCATTCTTCTTAAATGTGTGCGGCGATGCATGTGCAGGCATGTACGAGGAAAGAGATGCGTTCCGTTGCCCCCCCCCCGTTTAATTTCAATGCTTTCAGCTAAACTGGAGTCAATTCTCTCTGCAACATTTCAGGACTCAAGTGAAGCCATTCCTCTGATGGTTGAGAGCTGCATCCGCTTCATCAGTCGCCATGGTGAGGAAATTCTCCAGCAAAGCGATATGTTTAACAACAGCTCTTTTCACTGCGCTGATTGGTGGGCTTTTTTATGTCAAGTGTGATTGGTTGTTGGTTGTTTTGAACAGGAAATTGGACCAAAATTTTGGCTTTTAAACTTAAAACATCCAGACTGATGTGGTTTTAAGACTCGTGGTTTTAACACATCTGTTTATGTACAGGACTGCAGCACGAGGGCATCTTCAGAGTGTCAGGCTCTCAGGTGGAGGTCAATGATATCAAGAATGCCTTTGAGAGAGGTAAGACTCTGATCCAGCAGAAAACAGTATTTAAAAATAAAAGTGGTGTATCTGATGCCCTTATCACCCCCTTCCTCCTCCCTCCCATCCGCATATAGGTGAGGACCCGCTGGCAGGGGACCAGAATGACCATGACATGGACTCTATTGCTGGTGTACTGAAGCTGTACTTCAGAGGACTGGAGCATGGTCTTTTTCCTAAAGAAGTCTTTCATGACCTCATATCCTGTGTCTGTAAGTCCTCATGTGTGCCTTGTTTGATTGTCTGAGTGATATCTATGGCTTCACAGCTATGTTGTTTTGCAGCAATGGAAAGCCTCCAGGAGCGGGCAGTCCACATTAAGAAGGTTCTGCAATCGCTGCCCAGTAAAACCCTCATCATCATGAGATACCTGTTTGCCTTCCTCAACCAGTAAGTAGCTGGTTATTGAGAACATCAAGAACTTAGGGCAGAATATCTAAACGTATGCTCGCAGATAAAGCCTTTTAATCAGTCGTCTGATCAGTGTGTAAAAGCGATCAGATCTGATATTTCCAATAATAGCAGCTTACAATTCACAACAGATTTGACCTTCTCACACCACTTCCAAACATCCTCTAACCTTTGTGAGAAGTCAGCTGCACGAGAAAAGGTCAAAAAGCACATCGTTGAAATCCTAAAGGAACTGGAAGCTTTCCTAATGGAGAAATGATTAAATTTCCCCTTCCGTGTTTGTTTTTACAGTTCGATCTCGCCTCCAGCTTTTCAGTAGAGTCACATCAGGGACAAATGCAGCTATTAACTAGAAGCAAACTCAACAAAAAAAAAGTAGCTCTAATCTTCTCGCGATACAAACAACAAAGTAGTCAGAAAGCTTGCGTGCACATTTAAGTACATGCACACACACACACACACACACACAAACACACAGATACATGCATGCAGATTTAAGCATTCCATGTTGTCTGGATTCATCTCTGAAACCAAGACAAAACCCTCCTGGAGGGGGAGAGTTGACATTTGAGACTTCTGGGTAAACCAACTGGTCCTAGACGGCTCACGTGGAGACAGTGGAGCTCCCACATTTACTTTAGGGATTTACAGTCAGCCCAGTGCTTCTGCTGCTTTTCACTCCCTGAAACACACACACACACACACACACACACACACACACACCATCAGAATCTCTCTGTTACCACAGGCCTGGGTGGTGTTGGAACTACTGCAGCTAGTTACTCAGATACTGGATGCATCCACAGTTTTCTCCCCAGGATGATTCGGGCTATAAACGACACGTCGTGATTGTTTGTCTTTGTGTATTTCATGTAGAAGTGAGAGGGATGAGATAATGTCCTTAAACGACTCTGCTTTGCCTTCCACTCAGCCTGTCTCAGTACAGCGAGGAAAACATGATGGACCCCTACAACCTGGCCATCTGTTTCGGCCCCACCCTGATGTCTGTCCCCGAGGGCCATGACCAGGTCTCCTGCCAAGCTCACGTCAACGAACTCATTAAAACTATCATCATCCACCATGACACCATCTTTCCTGGGCCGCAGGACCTGCAGGGCCCCATATACACCATCCCCGGAGCAGGAGATGACTTCTGGTGAGGAAGGAGACTAAACTGTGACGTGTTATTTAGTGTGAGGAGACTGAGGGATGCCCTTGTTCACGATACAAGGGGGTTTGGAGATGAGGAGGCTTTAATTATAGGAAGGCCAGGCTTTAGGGACAGTCAGGGAACAATGTTGAGAGGGGGGGTGCTCAGTTTGTTTGCTCCGCTCAGGGCCAGAGGGCCATGCGGATCAGCTTACTCTCAATCATTCAGGAGATTAAAGCAGCGCCTGACCACATCAGGCCGCGAGGGCTCAGCCTGCACACACCACAGCGCACATAATGGCTAACTTTCAATTTTATTGTAATGGCAAGCTATGGCACTAGTTATTATGATTACTGCCACTCACTGCAGCTGTTTAGACTCAAGCTGTAGCTTTCATTCTACGTTGTAGAAAATCTAGACACGATATTCCATTTGCAAGCAGTAAGCTGGCTTTGTTAAACCAGGGAGGCTTTTTTTTCATGAACTCTGGAAATTCGCAACCTGTAATTTCAGAAACTGCACACAAGTGAAATTTAACCCATTTGTAACTGAAGCACAAAAGCTTTGTGAAGCCTAATAATTGTGTGAGGACTTAAAAAAACAAACAAACAACTAACTAGGATCTTGTTTCTCAGCTTTCAGGTGAATGTACTAGCAGGAAATGAAACCTTTTAGTAGATTTAATCTCTTTTTGCCCTGATGTTATTCCACAGCGGTCAACAGAGCGCACTGAAAGCTGAAACCTCTCAGTTTTTGCTTCATGCATCTGTTTGATGCTGAGAAATAGAAGAAAATTCTCACATTATAGAAGCTTTTTATTAATCAAAGAGTTGAGTCAGAAAAGTGATGGTTTTGTGTAAACACGCTTTCATCACATCAGGCTCTCTGGATACAATTCCATCTGATCTTCACTGAAAGATTTAATCACTTTCGACATTTGAATATTAAAAATCTGCTTTTATGAACACCAAGACATAAACTAATGAAATGATCAATGAGGATTCGGTGTTTCCAGAATAGGTAATGTTGTGAAAACTAAAGAAATGTGATGAATAATGGAGATTCTCAGATTTGGGAATTTAATTAGCAGAAAAAAGGAGGAAAACTTTTTCCAAAAAGAAGGAATGCAGAAAAAGATGGTGAGTTAAAGATGCCCCTGCAGAGAAACACACAGCGTTTGCAACACCGTGATGAACGTATGAGGTGAATTCTGTCTGGGTAGAAGATCATGAGCTCAGGCTGTTAGTCATTAACATCTGATCCAGTCTGAGACTTTCACATCCTCTAAATGTCCTTTGTCTCTGACTCCGCTGCAGCAACAGTCCGCTCTGTGAGCCCCCCCCTGTGGAAGACGCGGAGCCTGACACTGTCCCTGTCAGCCAAAATAGTGAAGATGGTGCGTAATAAACAGTTTCCCCTTGTCACCAGTTCATGAAATGTCATCCTGCTTCTCACCAGCTAGTGTTGTTTTTACGCTCACATCCTGCTCAGTAACCTGTTAATGACAGTTTTCTTATTGCTCAGGTATTTCTAACTTTCGTGCATCAACAGATGCAGCAACTAATTTGCTACGCACTAATTCAACTTCCTCTCTCTTCTTCCTCTCTTTTACCATCTTGATTTGCCACCGGCACCCCGCTTCTCTTACTTCCCCGTCTCCATTTGTCGATCGGTGAACCTCAGGCTCATTGGCTGTTTCAGAGTCTGAACCAATTGAAGCCATCGCTCGGTTCGACTACACCGGCCGAACCAGTCGGGAGTTGTCCTTCAAAAAGGGCGCCTCTCTGCTTCTGTACCAGCGAGCCTCTGACGAGTGGTGGGAGGGAAGACACAACGGAGTGGAAGGACTGGTGCCGCACCAGTACATTGTTGTTCAAGACACGTAAGATGTATTCCAGTTTCATTAGAATAAACATCCTGTGTTAGAGGAAGAAAAAACAGCTACATGCTTTTATTTATTTGTAGTTTAGTTTTAAAAAGTCAGAAACTTAAACAGGAAAGTTGTCGAACTTTGGATGACAAGTCTGATCAAAAAGTAAACAGATGTGGAAATCCCCGTTGCTAAGGAAGCTGATCTGCATGGTAACGCCAGCCTCATTCCTTCTCATCTTAACCTGAGCAATTACTGGTTTGTTTGAAGACATGAGCTGATTTTCAACTTGCTTCTGGGATTTTCCAAGTGCTACTGTCTGAATGTGAAAGATATATACACAATGGGAGGATCACACTGATAATAGTTATTATTCATGATTAACTTGCTCTGTGACAGAGGTGATTGGTAAAATAAGACATTATAGTTGTAGAAATCAGATTAAAATTTGGATTAATTTTTAATTTGCTGCTGTTGTTGTTTTGTCTTAACATCACTATAATTTTGAGAATTGAAAACCCAACTGGGTTTATTATTTCTGTTATCTCTGAAGTACAACCAACACCGACTTTTAACCACTTCATGCACCAGTAAAATGTTTCCTGTTTGACAGGAGTGAGCAGTAATTACTCAGTAATGTCAAAGTAAGCTTAGAAATACCTCACTGTAGGATCTGGTTTTGTTTTTTTGTATTTTACATTTTTATTTAAACGGGAACAAAAGCATTAAAGACATTTCTTCAAAAGGCAGATAAAGTAGATGCTTCTACACACGTTTCTACTCAAGACTGGTTGCAACTGGTTAGACTTCCAGAATGAAAGTCAGGCAAATCAATACTGAAATACAAATGCTACATCATTTTATTTAATAATTTATTTAATTACAAAATGATTTTGGATTGTTTCAGGACCGATGTGGGACGAGGAAGTCCAAAGCCTGATGTTGACAGCAGGGACCTGCTGGAAGAGCGGGTGTCCACTAGAGGAAGCGCCGCCTCTCCGACTGGAGCTCACGTGGCCGACATCTATTTGGCCAACCTCAACAAGTGTGTTTATATCATATGCTTGTGTTTCAGTGAGAACTTTCACCACAAGTCCATTGGTCCAGCATTAATCTGTAGTTTTCTGACTGTTGACTGTAGTTCATTTAGTTACAGTTAATGTTTTACCGCTAACAGATCGAAGCTACGTCAAACGTAACGGCATCATTTTGTCTCGTTCAGGTTGAGGAAACGACCTGAGCCCGGGAACATCCGGAGACCGTTCCGCTCAGAGAGTGACGGTTCAAGTCCAGGAGCCAGTGGTGGAGGAGGCGTGAGAACTGCTTCCCTTCCTGTAGGTGGGGCTTTGATAAAAGACACCGGAGACAAACGGCCAGTCAGCGCTCACAGCATACTTAACTCAGTGACTCGCCACTCCTCGCTCAAAACTAAGGTACTGTAGCAGTGTCTTCGTGTAATGACTTGTTTTTGCATTTGAAAAGCATTTATTGAGATTTATTTGGAACATTTAGGTGGAGAGTCCACAGTTACGGAAGACAACTCCAGCTGGACGCTCCAAGAGCTTCAGCAACCACAGACCTCTGGAACCGGAGGTTATAGCGCAGGTGGAGCACAGCTCGCAGGTATTGCTGCCATTTCACCATTACAGCACTCACTACAACTGTGTGCTCATGTGTGTATGTACTTGTACTTACGTCGTGCATGTTGCAGGACATGCAGGACTCTGCAATGACTGAGCTCAGTAAGATGGAAAGGCAGACCGCCTCCAAACATACGCACACCCCCGATGTGGTCCTGGACACACTGGAGCAGCTGAAAAGCATGGGTGGTGGTGGCGGTGGAGGAGCTTCGGAGCCTTCCAGTCCGCTCCATTCCCGTCTGATGCGGGACAGCGAGGGGAGCTCGTCGCATGTCCATCCGCTACAGCGAAGCGCCTCCTCAGCCAGCGACGTCCCCTCCTCATTCCGCCCTGCCAGGAGCCAGCCCCGGAGCCCACTGCCATCTGCCACGTCCCCCTCTTTGTCCTCCTCTTCTCTCTCCTCGTCTGTACCTTCCTTCAGAGAGATGCGCCCCCCAGCAACAAGACCCAAGCCGGTTGTGTTCCCAAAGAGCGGAGGCGGGAGTGGCAGCCCAGCAATGGGCTCCCCAACCTCCACTGTCCCTCCGACGCCTCCTCCCCCTCCACCCGCAAGCCACGCACACTCGCTCGCTCACACCCCTCCTCCCCCACCTCCCCCTCAGTCTAATGACAAATCTTGCCCAGCTTAAGTTGAATCCCTGAATCAGAACCATGAAATTTCTTCTAATAAACTCTTGATTCTTACAGCTCTTTGAAAAGGTGCCAGAAAGCACTTACTTTGTTTCACATAGGATTCCTAACCCACTACTCACATGTAGCATTGGTGTCCAGGCAGGTTCTTAAGATGCCATCATTCTCTATCTAGTGTCTAGAGTCTGCCCTCTCCTGGCAGCTCTGCTTTACTACAGGTTAGCCGTTGCGGGGCCAAGACCTTGCAGAAACATTTGCTTTTCTTGCCATTGCAGAGATTCCAAAGGTGGCCAGATTTTTAACATCTTTGAGAAGGGAGCAGGACTCAGGGTCCAGATCTGTGGCACATAGAACTTACAACTAGTAGCTTGTGATGTATGACATTGTGTGCGAGTGGGTTTGCAAGAGTGTTACTTGCTTTTACACACAAATCAACACGGGGATCAATAAGCGCTGCTTGGTTTATGTATAGCAGACATGAGAGGGTTCTTTTTTTTTTTCTTTTCTTTATAATGACCCTACAACTAGCAGAATGGATAGGAGCATTTGCTTTCTGACAACAGACTGTGAACAGCTGTGATCTTTGCTTTGTAGAAGTGAAACACTGATTTGCTGCTTCAGAAGTTGAAGACTGGAGTTATGGGTGGATTTCTGGGATGATGAAAGGAAGAAAAGCTGGGCCAAATATCAGTGTAGCCGTGTGATCAAAAGCTTTATTTTTTTCCTCCAGTGTTATGTTTGTGAGTTGATTTTTCTTATTGCTGTTTAGTACTAGTGGCACAACAGGAGCGTAACATAAACCCAACAGTATTTCTAATTCCATATAAAGCAATAAAAATAGGGACAGCTGGTAGTCTGTAGCATTATGCTGCTTCTCTCCTGAGGCTCAGCTGTGTGATTAGGGGACCACTGAAAAACCCAGCATTTTTATACGTCTTATGTTGGACTGTACACACAACATGCACATTTTCCCCAAATGTGTCTCGGTGGTGTTTTTTTGTGGCAGCTAAAACGCCTTTCAGGTTTTCCTTGCATGCTGGGGCCATGCACAGCAGCCACAGTAGCAAACTGGCCGATTTGCATCAGCTTGTGTTTGTAGTACCAGCTATAAAAACAAATTCAAAAACACACTTACATGTTGCTCCTTTTAAACTATTTGCTTTACAATTAACAGTAAAAAAAAAAAAAAGAAGGGGGTTTGATTATTCTAATATTGTCTATGTATATTTGGTAATCATGATAACTGGTAGTATGCATAGATAAAAGCACAACCAACCACCTCATCATCTGCGTTCTTAAGCCAACGTTAGTTTTTTTATTCCCATTTATTTTACAGTTAAATCCACAGGACCCGTTGGTGTAAACTGTGTATCGGTCTCTTTGCATGTTTGAGCACAAGCATGGATAAAGAGCATGTATGCGCATCACCTCACCCCCTGCCTGTGCATCCTTAACGGATGCCACCTCACCGCGACTGTCTGAAGACAGAGAAACAGTTCTCTAGTGTTCAGCAGTCGTAGTGCTGAAAGAGAAGAAAAAAAAAAAACCAAAAAGACGTTCACTGTACACATGTTATACAATTAAATGCCTGCAGGGAAAACTGAAATGTGGTCTTAATAGGTTGCTGTGGCAACACCAGTAACAGGTCAGCTGTTTGAGGAGAAAGGTGATCAGGAATAATTGGAGCCATTTCCTAAATTATATCTAGTCATGAATTAGAGAATATATGAGGGATTTTGCAAACACTAATACAAGAAACAGACGCATCCTAGTAAGAGTAAACTGAAAACATCCTTCTTTTTTTACCTTTGTGAAAAGTTAATGAATTGACTTTACAGTCATGTCTGATCATGTTTCCTCTTCTCTACCTTTTTCCAAAATATACAGCACACACTGCATTCCTGTAATGAACTGTAAAGTTGTTTTGTTTTTATCTCTTTGTGCATACCTGGTGAATTTGTGTTGCTCTTACCTCATCATGACAACTGGAGGGAGACCGTGTGTGCTCGTGTACGTTTGTGATGCAGAAGCGTTAGCTCACACATACAGGTGTGCATGTGGGTGGCTGGCGTGTGTGTGTCCCGGCTGTGGTGTGAAAAGGAGCTGGGACCTTTATTTGATGTCAAGTCAATCATTGTGCACTTGAACAACTTGGCTTGCATGTGGACTAACTGTGTGGGGATGATGTGTTGGAGTTGAATATTGTTACATATGCATTTTTGTGTCAATTTGCCAGAACTTAAAAAAAAAAAAGAAACTGTAATGTCAAATCTATTTATAGTTGTCTCTGTATTACTGGAGAATCCTGTGTTCAGATGTACTTTGTATATACAATGTTGTACATTACAGAGGTACACTTTTTGGTACAGTATTGTACAGTAATAGCAATAGGGGTTTAATCAAATAGGCCTTATATAATTCTGTGTAGTTCTTGTAGTAGATGTTTTTTAATAAACATGGCTTGCTATAAAGACTTGTGTCCTTAATTTATTATCATGTATCTTATATTAATGTGCAGTCACCTCATGACCACATATTGCACATTACAAAGATGGAGGCAAGGTACAATTTAAAAGCTTAATTCACCAATTGTTGGAACTGCCTTTAGTAAACCTTTGAGTGTGTTGATAAAAGAAAACCTTAAACCAAACAGAGTTCTTCTGCATTTAGAATAAAAGTTCTTAAACAGACTTTATACGGTGTTTCTTTGTGTACTTTAGTTCACTACCATGACACACAAAGTGTTCAGTTTGATGCTGACAAATCTGGATTAGACCAGACAGTTGAAATAAGGTTTATTTTTGCTTTAAACTCGGCTTTATTTGTATAGCACCACTTCAAAACAATGTTGTCACAGGACACTTTACATACACATCATTTCAAGCCAATTCATACCTAGTCTATAATAGAAACAAACTGATTGCATCGAATCATGACTTCGATCCAATCCCCCATCCTGAGTGTGCATGTGGCGACAGTGGGAAGGAAAAAACTCCCCTTTAACAGGAAGAAAACTTCTGGCAGAACCCGACTCAGGGAGGGCAGCCATCTGCCTCGACTGGTTGGGGTGGAGACGACAGGAAAGACAGATCAACATGTACAGTTGCACTTAACCAGAAAGACCTGCGGAAAAAAGGAGATATGTATATATATATATATATATATATACATATGTTATAATATATTGGAGTAATAGAGCGAGGTACTTCTCATCAGGTGACATTCCCATTGCTACATAAGTAATGGATGGCTAGTATACCCATAACTATAAGAGCAAAGAGCATAACCAGGACAGTTGGGTCCCGTATATGCAGACTCCGACTCAGGAGATGCTCATATCTTAACTATAAGAATCATGGAAAAGGAAGGTTTTCAGTTTGATCTTAAAGGTGTGGAGGAAGTCTGCCTCCCAAACCCACGGTGGGAGCTGGTTCCATAAGAAAGGAGCCTGATAGCTAAAGGCCCTTCCTCCCATAGTACTCTTCGAGACTCTGGGAACCACAAGTAAACCTGAAGTCTGAGAGCGAAGTGTTCTATATTTATTAAATGAAGATTAAATGTTTATTTCATCTACCACATCACAGGAAAAAGCAACAGAGACTTCGGAAGTAAGTATGTAATTCAGCAGATAAACTGAGATAGTTTACAGGAAATGAGGTTGAGAAAAAGGGACCTGAGCATCTCTGCTGTGAAAATGCAAAAACCACAGAAAATGTACTATTCAACAAGTTCTTGTATAGACTTCTGTGTGTAATGGCAACTTCTGAAGTATTTTTTTTCTGTACAAATTTACAGGGAGTCAGCCATTGTCCCATGATGCACATGGTTTCAGTTAGCAGTAATTCAGATGCAAAGAAAAAAAAGTCAGAATGAAGTATTAGTCTTTGAATAAAGAGCAACTGGAAGGCCTGGTGGGATGGGGAAGTGGCAGAAACTACTAGCAGATGGCTTAGAAGGAACATAATTAAAAATTGAGATGTAATTAATAACTAAATCTTTTTAATGTTCCCCAAAGATTTTAATGTACTTGTATTTCTCCCTCTAAACTGTATAACAACATTAACCTGTTCAAGCAATCAGAAAATATGTGTTTGCCTATAAATCCCAAGTCTTAATATCGACAGTGGGAAACTGTTATTAAACAGCAATGCAGAACTACAGTCATGTAAAAATTGACAAAAAGAAGCTAAACCTTGTCCAAAGATAGTATCAGAGGTATCTAGATCATCACACTGAAAAAGTGTTTTGTGATTAGGCCAGTCAGTCTTAACCCTTTATAGGCCACTCAATGAAAGACCTTGAATTTAGAAATTTTAACCTATGTCCTTCTGGTATGTACCAAGACCTCCTTTGTGTTGTTACATTAACAAAAAAAAAAACAACTAGTGATCAAAAATTGTCACTTGCCCCATAAAGGGTTAAAGATTATATTTGGAGGATGTGGAAAGCAAAAAAGGACTCTACAGACTGTTATCTGCATCAAATCTGAAAGCCATGTGTTTGTAATGAAGCTCATTTATACTTTTGGGGTGGTAGCGTTCGTAAAGAAAAGTTCTTTGAAATGTTGGAGTAACTTGTGTAAATTATTTAGGGACATCCATTCATGGTTCAGCATTACAACAGAAAACTCAAGTATAATCTGTACAACATAGATCTGGCAGAGGACATAAAGAGTGCTGGTACTGGACTGGCCTGGACAGTCATATTCTTAGCCATTTAGTCCGGTTAAGGGTCAGGGAAGTTGAATCCCAGCAATCATTGGGAAAGAGAGAGGATCCACTCTCTTGTGTATCTGTATATTGTATGTACTGTATGTATCATGTTTTGACTGTGATGGCACCGTGAACAGAGCACCAGTTCATCCCAGAAACAAACAACCATTCATGCTCACCTTTATTCCTAGGGTCAAGTTAGAGTAATTTATTAACCTGTGTGGGAGAAAACTAATCTACCTGGAAAAGCATACACAGGGACAACATGCAAACTCGGTGGAGCTGTACTTCCAGTGCTTCTGAGATGGCTTGAAAGCCTTAAATGTGAAAATAGATTTATATTATCACATAAAAGGCAGTAGGTATGAACATATATATATATATATATATATATATATATATATATATATATATATATATATATATATATATATATATATATACATATATATACATATATATATATATATATATATATATATATATATATATATATGTGTGTGTGTGTGTGTGTGTGTGTGTGTGTGTGTGTGTACATCATCTTTAAGTCCTCAAATTTATTCATATGCTTTCATTAAAGAAAAGGCAGAATTTACAACAGTTAATCATATAACTGGAGAGTAGAAAAAGAAACAGTCACTAAAAATTTGCTAAATTATAATGTAATGATATAAAACAATGTTTTTTTTCTTTCTTTTTTTTTTTTTTGTTTAAATAAGCTGAAGAAAAAAAAAAGCAAATTCCACCACTTTTCTGATAAACAATGGGACAAAACAGGTGCATGACTCAGATTGAGAGGTACAGAAAACACTTGACTGTAGTGGAAACATCAAAGGCTTGTTCAACGAAATATTAGTTTATGATTGATGCAACATATATTATTTTCTTTATCTTTATTCAGACTCTGAATCCATTAAAAAAAGGGGGGGTAGAAAAAAAAATACAGTCATACAAACATATTTAAAAGAGACATGTGTAGCAGTGCTTCCACATAGAAGCACATTATTTTATTATAGCTGTTTGCTTTTTTAAGAAAATATATATATATATATATTTCCATTGAACCTGAATTAGAAAATAATGGGTTCTTTTCTCGGATTCCAGTGGGTGCTGTGTGGAAAAGTACATTGCCCATTATAAGTGTGCGGTCACGAGAAAAGTCGGAAGTTCAGGGTTTCCGTAAACGACAACTCCGCCCATTGTTAAGCAAGCGCTTCACACCACTGGCACAACATCGACAGCTGCCTTTCAGGAAGCTAGGCAAATGTTCAGGTTCACCAAACAAAAAAGGAGATTAACATAAACAGGTGGTATGCTCTATATGTCCCCTCTTCGGAAACCAGTCATTTTTTAGTCATGGATTTACTTTTCACTGCTACGGAATATTTAAGCGAAGGCGTTTTTTTGTTTCCTGACTACTTTGATCAGCCGTAAACACATCAGTTCGATGTTTGCGACTGATACTAGTTAAACCGGGTTATAACGACAGAAGCAAGCTGCATAGCCGCCTGCAGGTAAGCTAAAAATACAGCAAACTGTGCTTAATGTAGTTGAACAAATTTGCTCAAATAGTTACAAAATTTCCAGCTAACTACAAACTAAGTAACCGACTTATGCAAATTAACCTAAGTAGCTTACTAGGTATTAACTTTTTTTGTGGGTGTAATTGAAGAGTTAACTAATTGTAACCAGTTAGTAGACCAGGAACAAGAAGTTAGCCCAGTGTGATCACTTATATATTCGTTTATTTATTTATTTTACAATTGGTTGTTTCTTCTGATATATTTTAGTCAGGGCCGGATTAAAAGTGCACAGGTCCCTGGGCCCATAGTATTCCAGGGGCCCCCTTCCCCACTGCAACTTTGTAAAAATTGTGAATGAAACACTGTGAAAGGCATTTCTAACATCTCTCAGCCAATTGTACCAATAGCAACACACTAGACACTGTGGTGTAACTATCTGGCTTTTATGTACATTTTGTTTCATGTCCAAACTGCTGGTATATGCCCTACGTGGGCCCCAAGTGGACATGGGCCTCTGGGCCTGTGCTCATAATGCCCATTGGATAATCCAGCCTTGATTTTAGTATGTAATTTATAGGAGATTTTTTGTGGTTTAACATGAGTTTTCCTGTGTGTTTTGTTTTTTCCCCAGCATGACAGCGTTGACAGCCAGTACAACAAACCACCTGTGGTCTTTACAAGATGTCCTTGGTCAAGGTGCTACTGCCAGTGTCTACAGAGCACGCAACAAGGTAACCACGCTGAGGATGGTTTGTCATCTCAACTAAAAATCAGGAAAGCTCACCCACATAAGCTTTGTCATCACTTTCAAAGGTTTCGGCCTACTTTCTCTGGCTCAGATGTGACATTGAAGATGAGACGAGTCTGTGGTTTGCTGTGATGTGGGCTGTTGCTGACGTCCTTAAATGATGCTGCGATACATTAAACAGATATCGTGTATGTTTTTTTTTTTGTTTGTTTTACAGAAGTCGGGTGAACTTGTGGCTGTCAAGGTTTTTAACATTTTGAGCTACAACCGCCCCCGTGATGTCCAAATGAGAGAGTTTGAGATGCTCAGGAAGCTCAACCACAGCAATATCGTCAGGCTTTTTGCTGTGGAGGAGGTAAAGCAACCATGGCAGAAACACAGATACAAAGACACAAGGATGACGTGAAACTAGATATCAACAATGCATTCACATCCATGGACGATGTACCGATAGGTTCTAGGATTTAATTATTTTGGCAAGTGTAGCTTACTACCTTGTCTCTTTCCTTGCAGCTGCCCTCTAAGCAGAAAGTTCTTGTGATGGAGTATTGTTCAGGGGGGAGTCTGCTCAACCTGCTTGAAGAACCAGAAAATGCTTTTGGCCTGCCTGAAATGGAGTTCCTCACTGTCCTGCAGTGTATAGGTAGGTATATGATGTGGTGTTATTCTATAGTTGCATACCTCCCTGTATGCCATTTGCCATGACCTTATCTTGTCTGCAGTGCAAGGTATGAATCACCTGCGAGAATATGGGGTGGTGCATCGGGACATTAAGCCAGGGAACATCATGCGCCAGGTTGGAGAGGACGGCAAGTCCGTTTACAAGCTGACAGACTTTGGAGCAGCAAGAGAGCTGGATGATGATGAGAAGTTTGTGTCTATTTATGGAACTGAAGAGTATCTGGTAATATATCTATAATTTTAACCAATTTAAATGACCTGTACACTATTTTTCCAATTAAATTAAATTAAATTAAGTTAAAAACAGATTACCCAAGCTTTGAAATATTGTAAGTTAATGTTTATATATATATATATATATATATATATATATATATATATATATATATATATATATATATATATATATATATATATATATAAATCCCTTTAAATGTAATATTTACAGTATACAATAAAGATGTGCCACAATTTATGACATTAATAGCAAAAAATATGTTTTTTCTAAACAGTTAAAAGTGTCACAATCTTTAAATGTAAAATGTTTGTGTGTCAGATAAGAATTCCAGGAAGTTGAGTGATAGAATTCCCCTGATCTTCCCGCAGTTTGCTGAAACAAAGTTTTCCTATGTTGCCAGGAAGCAGGACTAAGCTAATGAATAATTAAATGAAAATAATGTAGAAGAGCTACCAAGACGATCTATAACCCTCTCTCCTCTCTCAAAATGTTAAGAGATGTTTATCCAGATTCAGTAAACCTTGAATTTACCTTCTGAAGATGATATGTCCAAAGTCAAACAGCATTATTATCACAGTCCAACTTGTTTTATGTATTTTAAAAGGGTAATGTGAATTAATGAGCATCTCGTAAAAAATATTAATGCTAACTCCTAATATTACATCCCAAGGCTAATTCCCACCCGTTGCCGCCAAAAGATGTTAAAGGAAACAGGGAAACTATACAGTAGGTAAAATAATAAAACAAACAGTGGTTCCATGATGTTGTGAATTTTATTATTTTTTTAAATCACTGATTTTAATTCGTAATTTAAACAATCACTTTTTTTTAGGACACTCTTCCATGTCTTTGTTGCTGTGTTTGAAAGATTTGCCTTGATGGTCACCAAGCTTTCTTACACCCTCTCCTTTTGCAGTTACTGCTCGTCTTAAGACAACATGGCATATTTATAATCCACTCCTGCTGGTTTAAAGTTAAAACCAAACAAAAACTGTCATGTTTGACCGTCAACAAAGTGGTGTTTTTATACTGCATCTGAAATAAAGAGTCTGATAAGTTGGTAGGCCATTATAGGATTCTTGTCCACTTGTAATTCTATGATTTAATTCTCATTTAAGAAAAGCTTTAGAGTAAAGCCGGTCACTGTCATTATTATGATGTATTTATGAAAATATAATAATTTTACTCATATCTCTTGTGGTAGTGTTGTATGTGCAGTGTTTTCCCCTACCCTACATGGTCACATGACTTTTCCTTGACGATACCATTTACTCTTTACTCTGATCTGCATCTCTTTGTTTTAGGTGTTGCTGTGTCAAAAGTCCCCCCTCTGTATACGTACCCTTTCAGATCCTAAAATCACTTGTTGTCAAATCACAGCAATTTAAAGCAAGAAACACTTTAAAAAGGTCCAGAAAATGATCGAATACTCTGTGGCCCTCTACTGGTCAGATGAAGAAACACAAATAAGTATCAGAAGTGTGGACTTTACACGACTGTATATGAATGGTGCAACATTTAAAGATCATAAATCCCTATGGCTGTTTCTTCCCTGAAGACCTGCTTATTTTATCCTCCTCTCACTGTGTGTGTCCATGTGTAGCATCCAGACATGTACGAACGGGCTGTGTTGCGGAAGCCTCACCAGAAATCCTACGGAGTGAGCGTTGATCTGTGGAGTATCGGTGTGACTTTATACCACGCTGCTACTGGGACGCTTCCCTTCACGCCATTTGAAGGACCTCGCAAGAACAAGCTCACCATGTAAGCTAATGCTTCACGCACACATGCAGCATTTTTTTTGTTTCAAGGTCCAAAACCTTTTTCTTTTTGTGTGATTTGGTGTGCAGGTACAAGATAACTACGGAGAAACCAATGGGAGCAATAGCAGGCGTACAGCAGGTGGAAAGTGGACCTATAGTGTGGAGTTACCACCTACCTCACAGCTGCCAACTCTCTCAGTGTGACATCTAATAAAAATTCATAGCATTCTGTATTTCTGTAATTCTTTATTGAGAGCAAGTCACAAATGTTCCTTTTGTCTACCTGTTTCTTGTCTTTTCTGCCCCCTCTGTTGCTTTCTGTCTGTCTCCGTTTCTCTGGCTGCAGGGGTCTGAAAGTGCTGCTGGTTCCTGTACTCGCAGGTATAATGGAGGCTGACCAGGACAGGTGTTGGGGCTTTGAAAAGTTTTTCAAAGCCACCACCGATTTACTGCAGCGGCAGCCAGTTCACCTCTTTTTCTTGCATCAGGCCACGGATCACTGCATTTACGTGCATCACTACAACACGTACGTCTGCACAGGCCTGTCATCACACACACATTCTGATCTTATAGAGTACATCTTGCATATGTGACAGACCTCAACAATGTGGCTTATTCTATCTACCTGGAAGATTATATGACCGAAATGTGCAGCAGTTGCATAATTATGAAGAGTGATGTGTGTTGCGCTTAAATTTGATCCTGATTATGTTAATAACCATACATTGCTTACATAAAGACTTCTTTTCCACTTATTTTAATCATTGCAGCAAAGCTCAAATAATATAAGAACATGTGATTTTTTTTTTTTCTAATGTGAGAGTTATCCTAATAGTTTAGGTCATCTGTTACCCTGGTGGTGCTTTGGCCTTTGCCTTTAATTTCAGTGTTTGTCTTTTATCTTACTCCATGTCTGTATTTCTGTCAAATAAAGTAAAAGAATTGACAACATTAAATGTAAAACAAAAGATGCTGCTGAGTCAGTTGCAAGAAAACTCAGGTATGAGACTTATTAATGTTGTTGATCTGTTGCTCAAGAACAGAGCTCCACTTCCTTAATAGATCAATAAACTGCATTGTTGCCATGTCTGAAATAAACTTCAGGTAATCTGTTACAGTTTTTACTACAGTTACAGATCAAAATGAGTCATTGTGTAAACATTTTTCCACAGAATGGCAGAAAATTCGACAAAACACCTCAGCTTGTCGCTTCTCTCTTTCAGAGTTTCAGTTTTCTTTGAGGAGGTGGCATCACAGACTGGGATTGGGCTACAGCAACAACACCTGATGTATCTGGGTCATCAACTGTCTCTAGAGGGCAGCATGAAGGTGGTCAACCTTCCAAGTACTTCACCCTCTCAGCCTCTGATTGCTCTGCTCAGGCCCACGCCTGACGCCAACAGCAGTCTGCCCTTTAGAGAACGTAAGAGAAAACATCAAGCTGTCGATTCTAAGTTCTTCATTTTTTTTATCCCATTTCTCTCTGATGATATGCAGGAGAATAAAAGCACATTTGAAATGGTGCTTGACTGTTTAGTTAAGATTAATTTTGGATTCTCTCTTGTCTGCCTAGCCGACAATCATGTAATTCCATCCAGATTTGACGTTGTGGCTGACTACAATTTCTCCAAGGTATTGCTGCTTTTCTGTCCCACCCGTGATGAAAGTCCAACTCTTTTTTTTTTTTTTTTTTTTTTTTTTTTTTTTGCTCCAGGATCTTTAACAAACATATTTTACCTGTAGGTAATAGTCGGAGTGGTCCACCAGTATCTGAGGATCGCACGGCTGCTTCACACACACCGACAGTTGCTGCTGCAGGGATACTACAGCTACATGTGAGACAATCACATTCTCAAACAAACGCTGACATATTTCTCATGTTACAAAAGGAATTTTTTGACGACCCTTCCTCTGTGGCTCCTCCTTTTTATGTCCGTGCCGTTCCTCAGGATGAAGTTGCGTAGTGATTGTAAAGAAACGATGCACAATATTACTGTGCTCACTATTAGACTGCGTTCCTGCTTCAATGCACAACTCAGGATTCATAAACTGTAAGTTTATTTGGATTTTTCTTGAAATAAATTCTGCTTATCTGATGTGTGGATTTTGCACAACAACATGTTTAAAAAGTTTAATGAATCGTCTATTTGATCTGTACTTGCTCCTTGAGTTTGAACTTTCCAGCTTAATCATTCTGAGTAAAATCTCTCACGAAGCCTGAACACATTAGTAATCTTTAATCTTCATCCCCCTTTTTCTTCTTTCTCCTTTCATGTATGCACAATGCTCCTCAGAGCCCCATACTGCTCTGAAAAGCAGAGCTCAGTTGCTAACAGCCAAAAGCTGCAGCAGGTGAGTGCCATCAAGTAACAGCATGAGAGATCAGTCCGTCTAATGCAGAGGTCTCCAACTCGGCCCTACGAAGTCCGCAAACCAGCAGGTTTTCCATGCATCCTTTCTCCAACACAGCTGATTCTAATTATTGTTCGTTCGTGCAGAACCTGATAGGCTGTTAGATCCATTTAATTTGATTCAGGTGTGTTGAAGCAGAAATACATGGGAAACCTGCTGGATTGTGGACCTCGTGGGACCGAGTTGGAGACCTCTGGTTTAATGTCTCGCTGGAGTTTCCATTAACATCTTTCCTTTTAAAACAGGGGTGTAGAACTCCTGTCCTCAAGGTCCGGTATCCAGCAGGTTTTTGTTGTTTCCCTGCACCAACACAGCTGATTCAAATCAAATGGATTCAGAAACTTATTTATTTCTTTTGGTCAGGTGTGTTGGAGCATGGAGACAACAAAACACCTGCAGGAAAGAGTTTGACACCTGTGTTTTAAAACGATGCTTGAACGTATTGAAAGCAACAGGAATTACTTTGAAGAGAACATGGCAAAATCATGAGAAACAGCAGTTTTTCAGTTAAATGTGCTAAAATGAATATTATTTCATCCAGAATGCAAGAGAGTAAATCATAACTCCTACTGCAGGCTTTTAATGTGTCGATGCATCATGTGTGAGAATCTGTGGCTGCTGTCCTTCCAGCTCCACGAGAACCTGCCTGTTTACACAGCTGGAATCCAGGAGTTTCAGAACCGACTGGATCACCTGCAGATAGAGCAGGCCAAACTAGCAGAGACTCTGGCCGGCGACAAGAGGTACGCTGGCAGGACAGGTCTTCAGAACTTCAGGGTGAACAATGGCTTTTGTTGTTTTACACGTTTGACCTCTTTTATTCCCTCACACAGCTGTCAGAAGATGGAAATGCTGCTGCAGAAGATAACGACAATTCATCAACATTATCGAAAAGACAGACTGACTGGCAGTACGTACACCTCTCTTCTCACGCAGCTTCTGTTATTTTAGATAAACGTCTCATATCCAGGCCATCTCCATGACTGAACTGTTATTCCCAAACTATGTCAGTAACTTTGGAGGGAAGACCCTCAAATTAATGTTGCTTTCACCTTGAGCTTATGTGCATTATTTAACTTTTAACTAGTATGTTTTGTTATTTAGCTGAAATAACAAAACATGTGTGAATAAAACATATCTGGACCTATCTGTATAATTTTTTATTTTTATTTCATAAGGACAAGTACGCTCCATGATTAATGGCACATCCTGCAGCATTTTAGCCAAGGCTAATTTTCAATGCCCGTGTGCAACATTTGTTTGTATAAAGTGTTATTTATGCAATTATTTCTAATCACAGAGTTGACATATAATGATGAGCAGATCCACAAATTCGAAAAGTGAGTTGGCACCTTTGTTTCAGGATTAATTTTGCGTGTGAAGCATGGGATCTCTGGGGTAATCTGCTTGCCACTCTTCTTTCCCAGAATCCACCTGTCATCCCACATTAAGAGAGTGAAATCTCTCTTCAAGGAGGAATGCATGCAGAGATATAAGGACCTCTTGGCCACAACAAGGACGTGGAGCAGGTCAGAGCAGGCGCTCGAGTCTGATTTCCAAACTTTGTTAACTTTGCTTTATTGTTTATTTGCCAGGGAGCCATCAGCCTCCGAACAAGACCTCCTCAAATTAATTATTATATACTACATTATTGAATTTCCCTTTAGGGATTAATAAAGTATTTTTCATTCATTCATTTAATTACACAATAAAAGCAGTTAGCTAAAAGCTAAATATATGGTGAACAGACAATAGTAAATATAAAATGGAGACATGACATAAAATAAATTGCAATAAATAGAAGATAAAAATACAAGATAATATAAAATAGTTATGGATACAACAGTAATGATGAAGTGTCATAACACAGGATGAAAATATAACATATATAAAGTGTGAATACAATTACTATTAAAATACCCAACTTTAATTATAGCAGCACCTATAAAGGGTCAAGCCTTTAACAAGATTTTAGAGGTTAAAATCAGTCAATCTTGTGCAGATTTAAGCAAAGTTAAGGTATTTTTTGCAACACTTCACAGCTGGCAGACCCTCTGATAGTAGCAAGAAAGGAATTCCACTTTCCCACCACTGTTACAGAAAATGCTGATTGTCCCAGAGCTGTTCTTTCCAGTCTCTCGTTAAGGATGCTCTGGTTCCCCCCCACACAGTTCTTCCACTGTTATGAGTTTAGGTACGCTCTAAGCGAGGTGCAAGCCCATGAACAAGAGAGAGCTACACTCCCTCTCGACGCTGAAGCTCTACCAGTGAAAGACGTGTTACCATGACAACGCACAACTAAATCACGAGCCAGACTTTGCCTTGGTTGTTCGACGGCGGTGGAACGACCTGCCAAACTGTCCGATCTGCAGAGTCCTTATCTCAGCTCTTCTAGGAGCTTTTAGTTTAACTCGATTTGTCAGAGGAGTTGGAGAACTCGGCCCAGTTCTTTGCAACAAATATTCTGGGATTTATTCTTTGTATTTTAACAAAGGGAATATTGTTAGGAGGAGAAAGAGGGGGAAAAACTCCTGCCTGTAGCACGTCATGTCAACACCTGCATCCAACTGGACTCACAGCAATCCGACCAGCACCTACCTATGATGTCCTCTGCTGCTTGATTTAGTGCTTGTGTTGTCCTCACTCTCATATGTAAGTCGTAGAATAGAATAAAATAGAATCGTCTTGAAAATGATGTCAGACTTAAGTCTGTATAGAAAATGTAGCTTTCAAAGCTTAAAGGGTTAAATATCTTTTAAAATGCTTTGGTGAAGATACTCTCTGTGCTTTTATTTTGTTAATCTAACCCAGGGGTATTTAACTCGGTCCTACGAGGTCTGTGATCCAGCAGATTTCCCATGTATCCCTGTTTCTACACACTGGAGTCAAATTAAATAGATCTAACCGCCTATTCAGTTCAGCTGCGTTGTAGCAGGGATACATGGAAAACCTGCTGGATTGTGGACCTCGTAGGACCGAGCTGAATAACCCTGGTCTGACCTTTTTAGGATCTGTTTAGTAGAGACAGTAACCTGGTCGGAGGGTGGTCACCATATCTTACGAAATATGACAAGTGAGGAAATGCCATGGAAGATTTAAAAAAAAAAAAAAAAAAAAAAAAAATTGACTCGGACATTTGATGCCGAATGCTCATAAAATTGCTCAAATTGGACTTCACCTTTGTTGTCATTGCACTCGCATGAATCACCATCAGCATTTTCCTAACCAGACTAAAAGTATGAAAGTAGACCAGGAATTATCAGCAGGATGCGGTTGATCATTTAAGAATGCATTATTAATCCTCCACAATTTTAAGGTTTTTATTAGAATAATACAAAAACATGGTGGCGCCTTCAGTAAATTCCCAGCTTGAATTGTGGTCTCCTGTTAAATCTCATCTTCTTTACTTCACCTTATTTATTTTGAACAAATATGAAACTGTTACTGAAAAGGAAATTTTCTTTTTCCATAAAACCAAAGCCATATACATCTCCATAGATCTGTTCACTTAAACAGAAAGGACTATCTAGAAAACCACAAAAGAAATCACAATCAGAATTCAGAGAACAGCCTTTAGAAAAAGGAGGTGATCTAAGAGTAAAAAGAGGAAGGGAGAGAAGAGGAATAGGCTGAATAAAAGGAGAAAAGAAGGGAGAGGTGTAAATATATTTTTCTCTGAAATTCCTCATTTATTTGAAATGATTTAAACATCTAATATGTGCAGTTAATATGTGTAAAATACAGCGCTTGAAGAAGATTTGCTTTGTTGTATTTTGTACGGGTCACACAATCAGGAGAGTTTTTAGATGTTACTGATTCATACTGAAAGATGTTCTCATCTATTTCTGCTGAAACATGAGAAACAAAGCAACAGCCGATGGGAAAACTCCAACACTTGGCTTTAATGAATGCCAAAACTTCATCACTCAGTCAGATAGATTTTACGTTTTAAGGCAAGAACAGTTTGCTGTCAGAGACCAACTTACCTCAGAGACCAAAGTATGGTTCTAATTTTCACCGTTGTCGTTTGTGTGCCGTCTTGTTTTAGGGGACGGCAGGTTGTGACTGACTCAGCTGTGCTTCTACTTTTCTTTGCAGTGTTACGCTGGAGATGCAGACCCGTCTGCTGGACTTCAGTTCTTACTCCGCAGGCTTGTTGGCAGACCTGGAAATGAACGAGCAGCACCAGATGAAGGTAAACATAATTTTTCATGGCTTTCTTACTGTTTTTTTTTTTTTCATGTTTGATCCTGGAGCCATATTTGTGAACAAGCAGTTTGACCTTTTTATACAGTTTTGTTTTTTTTTTTGTTTGTTTTGTTTTGCACAAATTCTGAGTCATTATAATGACATCACGCACCTCAGTGAAGACGTAATGTCTCATCTGTCCTCCTCAGGCTATGGACAGAATGCTGTACAGTCTGCAGACCAATAGAGCAGAACAGCCAGCCCTTACACCCAGGGACAAGGACCAGATCCAGATGGTATCCAGGTGTGTGTTTAGCCTGTTTTTTTTCCCCCCTACCTTATTGTGTCCTTGTGTTTTTTTTTTTTTTTTTTAACTTTATTTAAACACATCAGTCCTCATGGCCTCTACTCTAAAATAAACTCTGTCATGTTGAGTGCTGTTAGGAGTGTGATTTGAGGTTAAGCTAAAATTGGGTATGGGTTTAGTGAGGTTGGGTTCTCCACACCAAATCTTGTCCAACCTTATGGAGCTCTTTAAACACGACTATATGGACCAAAGGTCTGAACAATAAAACAACAAATCATTTAAAGAATAAATCCTTTATATACTATATACTTCATATATTCTAAAACACAGGGCAGAATATTTTTAAAAATTATAAAATGCCCTAAAACAGTGTAAAACCTTCAATGAGATCAAATCATCACCGCAATAAGCGTTGAAAGCCAAAGAAAATAAGTGAATGTCAATGCAGTGTCATAGTAAGTATGCATGTTCAAATCTGTATATGTGTGTAGCATTTACGCAGTCGCTTGACAGTAAATCTTGCTTTGCTGTAGGATGCACCACTTGAGGGAGGAAATGGAGCTTTTGGTGAGAGAGCTGCAGTGTAACAACAGCATTATTGAGAGGTTAGTGGAGCAAACAACGCCCTCTCCATAAATATCGCTTGTGCGCACACTTATGCAGCACCATGTTAACTGTGTGTCTCTGGTCCTGCAGTCTGGGAGCAGTGAACTCTGCGACGGACCTGACTCAGAGTCCAGCCAGACCCACCACACTGTGACAAAAAACACACCACCTTTACCTCACAATGTCACACACCGCTGTGACTCTCTGACGAGCATCTCATCATTACTGCAACTGCTGAGAAATGCGGTGATCCTGCTTTTAAGAAATGGTTCTATGCAAAGAGGAAGCACACAATCAATAAAATGTGAATCTCAATTGAAAGATCTGATGCCCATTAACCTGTGGGATAGGCCACGAATGGATTTTTAGTCGGTGTATGTGTGTGTTTGTTAGTACAGCAGTTCAATACAAATCTCATTAATGCCTTTAGTGTTATTGTATTTTTAATAGGCTGCTATAGAAGATGAAGCATGCTGAATGCCCAGTCAGCTGCTCCCCTTTCATTGGTTGTGCTTCCTCTTTGTCCTGCAGAGGAATCCATATTTAACCAAAGTACCTCAGTGTGTGCATTTAAATCTGCAGCAGTATTCCTGTTTTTAACCCCAGCCTGCTTTAGTTTTGTTGGGAGACGGTACATACGTCTTATGTCACGTCACAGTTATCATGATCATTACAGGGTCCCTGTTTGTTGTCCATCTGTGTGCAGCAGAGTTTCCTGCCATCGCAGATTGTCTGATCTTTACCAACTATGTTAAAGCCAAGACAGCATCACTCAGAGAGAGGATAAATCCTGACAGAGTGGTGCTGCTGCAGACAAGAGGATGACATCTAAATGTAGTCAGACCAGTGTGTATCTGAAGACACAGGTTATGATCAACTTCAGGGATGATATAATTTTTACACTGAACAATGTGATGAAATCGCCCTGCGATGGACTGGTGGGCTGTCCAGGGTGTACCCTGCCTCTCACCCAAGGACTGCTGGGATAGGCTCCAGCTTCCCCGCGACCCTTAATTGGATTAAGCGGTTCGGATAATAAATGAATGAATGTGATTAAATCTGATGGCGTTCTGAACATTTCATGTAGATACACATGTTCAGTTCCAAATTAAAATAAAATGTTATTTTTAGAAGTGAGGTTTTAATTAGCTGCATACTTGTTATATTTTATTGTTGCAAGTTTTTTTGTATTTAATAACACAGTAAATAAGGCTTTTTTTTGTACATGTTGGACTTTTTTGTTGTTTTTATCTCTGTGACACATTTTGTTGGCAAAATACTTCCTGTTTGGCATCTTCATCATAAAACCATGTTGCAAGGTCTGAAACTTTAGCAACAAGTCAGATTGTAAGTCTTGTAAATAGATTTATCTCAGGGTCAGGGTCTGGCATTCTGATCTCTTTTAACATTAAAAACTTGCATTGGTTCATCTGTGCTATACTGGTTTCTGTCAGTGTGCTCTGCCGTGCAAATCTTGAATCTAAAAACTGACCAAAACAAAAAATATATATATTTGATTAATTAGCAGCTGTTTAAGAACATAGTTCAGTGTGAAGTCAAATGCAGATCCAATGGACACAAGAGGAGACAAACATTCCAGGTGGCGAGTTAAACAGCCTGCGTCTCTGATGGAATAGAGTTGCATTAGTGCTTATAAAATGTGCAGCTTACCCATCAGTACTGAAAAGTCTCTCATGGTGTTATAACATCAGCTCCCAGCCAGAAAAAAACATCTGCATCCATCCCAACAGCGTGGCTTCACAAGAGAAGCAAGAAATCTTTACAGCAAAGCCCCCAGACTGCAGCTTGTTTGGGACAACATTGTTACAACAACTGGTCTCCTCACCTCATTTTTGGGCGGTTTATTAAAAGAAGAGACGATGCTGCTCATGAGATAATAAAATGTCTCACTTTCAATTTCAGATGTTATTTCTGTTCTTTTGGGAATAAAATATGTTGATGAGATTTGCAACTCATAGCATTCTGTTTTTATTTGGGAAGTGAGTTTGTGATTATAATTTTTTTTTTTTTTTTTTTTTTTTTTTTAATAATGAACTTTCGTATTTAAAAAGAAATACTCGATCAGAGGAACTGCACTCATGTTTTGTTTTTTGTCTTCACAGAAGTGCAGGGGCTGAAGTGACATTAGTGTGGTCTACCCTGTGGGGAAATCCCAAGCTTTATTTGTTGTTAGATGGGTATTACCTAACATAAATGAGCCTACATTTATAGGCTCATTTATATATTTATAAACTACTTTATCAATACATTTTTATCTAAATGTTCAGTTTGTTTTGTGACTAAACTGTTTACTCAGTTTACTTTCAGGCTGCCCTCCTTTCTACCTAACATGGTGGCATATGTACATTTGTCAACAAGGATTTCTACGTTTTTGACAACATTTAAAGTAAAAAAAAATAAATATAGCCTATAGCACAAAAAGTTTCTTAAAAAACAAGTTACCTCCCAGAAGACAGCAACTGAAACTAAAAGCTCCCCCTCACTGTGTGGGAGTGTTGTGGGTCTTAGTGGACTTTCTTGGTTCATGAAGGGGAATAAAAAACTACTACCTCTGTGGGTTTTTTTTGCAACTCATATGACGCGCTTTTGGCATGATGGAAAGTTTGATATTTTTCCTATAGATCACATAAACAGAGACTTTGTTTCAGCTTTTTAAAAACTTTCAACTTCGTTTACATTTGCCCCCCTCCGCTTTGTCATACAAGATATTATGTTATTTATTCATTGACTTATTTAGATGATAAACCATTTTAATTGAAGTCTAGATCATCATCGTGTTCAGATCGACAGAAGAGATTAAATATCTGATCGTGGGTGTGTTTTGTGGTTTTCTTTAAGCAGCCTACAAGTGTTTTCATCACCACGGTGACGGTAAGTCCCTGGCTGAAGCAGAATTAGCTGAACACTGACTCATCTCACAGTTTCATGTTGTCTCGTAAACAAGGCTGGATTATAATATGTGCATTATGGGCGTAGGCCCAGGGGCCCATGCCCACTTGGGGCCCAGGCAGGGAAAAACCAGCAGTTTGGACATAAAACAAAATGTATATAAAAGCCAGATAGTTCCACCACAGTGTCTAGTGTGCTGCTACTGGTCTCACTGGCTGAGAGATGTTAGAAATGTTATTTCAAAGTGTATTTTTCACAATGTTTTGTTGGGGAAGGGGGCCCCTAGAACACTCTGGGTCCAGGGGACATGTGCACCTTTAATCCGGCCCTGCTCGTGAAGAGTTCATATGATTTAATTGACATCAAATAGTGTAAAGGCGGCGGATTAGCGCGCGCTCCCAGCGCTCTGAAGAGCGCGCGCGCTCGCGGCATTTAAATCTGTTGATCCGCTGCGTCACTACTACACATTTGTCACGGGCGCGAGCTGAGTTTACATTCAGGGCACGGAATGAAAACAACACTGAGAGCCTGTCAGTCTGTCTCTTAACTTCCAAACACGCAGGCATCGGAGGGGACGGGATAATGGCGTCTGTGAGCGTGGTGGGAAGGCAGCCGGGTCCGCACAGACTGGACCCGGACCAGCAAATCCTGCTCCTCAAATTGTCCAGCAGCAAGAATAAAATCACTCTGCCGATGAAGACTTCGTGGGATGAGAAGATGCCCGTGAGAAGCGGCGGGTTGATCCCAGCTGGGGGATCGGCGGTCGGAGGAGGGGTGATGCCCGCTGAAGGATGCGGATCCCAGGTGGGCTTTGATGCGCCACGTAGCCCGAACCAGGACGGGAAGGAGAGCGGCGTCGGGGTCACCGCCGGGACACGAGACGGTCAAACTGGGCGCATCACCACCGGCAGCACCGTCAGCTGTGACTCAAACCGCAACGCATGCAGCCGGAGGGGGGGCTCGCTTAAGGAGGCTCGGGTCGATGCAAGCGGGTCGGCTGTGAACAAGCAGAGAAGATCGTACAAGCAAAGACGCAACTCCAGGCATGGAGACAGCGTCCGTCAGAGCGTCTCCTCCGCGGCTGCGCTCCCAGGAGCGCGCGGCGGTCTTCCGCTGGAGCGGCTCACGCAGGGCAGGACCGGAGTCGTGAAGCTCGCCCGCACCGAACCGCACCGCAGGGAGGCCTGGTCCATCTTTTCTCCAGAGATGGACCCCAGGGTGAGGACTGAGAGGGGTGAAGGACACCGCTTTGAGAGCAGGCCTATGAAGCAGGACTGGTGTGACGCGTGCAGCCGACAGATCACCGCGCAGGTCCTCAAATGTCAAAGTAAGTAAATAGAAGAAAAAAATAAGCTGTGATGTGCAGTAATATTACATCCAGGCATCAAATTTAGCTTCATTACAGCATAAATTAGACTGTTTTCCTCATTAATTGGTGTAAACAATGCTTTCAAGGTCTGTTGTTTTTGCACACAACTGGATTACTGGTGTGAAGGGCACCCAAAGCAGGGTGCCAAACTCTTCTAATTAAAAATGGTGCAAGAGTCTGTGAGAGAGAGCCAGCATGGCATGGAGGATGGCATTTTCAATCATTTTTCTCCAGACACAGACAAAATCCTTCCATAGAAAGTCCATTATCTTGCTTTTCCAGCTTTGCCTCCCAGAGTTCCCAGTCTGTGAAGTACAACCAAGAGGGAGAGATAGAGGGATTCACAGAGCTGGAATGGTAGAGAAGATCAGAGAGAAGAAATATGCTTGATGGAGTGGAATATGAAGTTAGAAAATGTGCTTTACTTGAGGAAGCAACTTCATTTTTTAATTTATTGTGAATTAAATGGTTGATATAAGCGTGCAGATGCTTACTGAGTGTATTCACCTTTATAAGTAAGGAAAATATCTGCTTTTATTAGCTTAAATGTCTTTCTGGGTAACAGATTTCTTCAACGTAAAGATGTTGCTGACCACTCTCACCCTTCCAAGACAAAGAAAGTTTCAGCCAACCCAGTTCGACCAGGCAGCATGTGAACGTGTTTCATCCAGCCATGTTGACACATAACACACACTCAGTTCAACCTGAAGAACCTTTATTAGCCTCTCTGTGCACGTATGGACCATGCTGGATGTGTGTGTGTGTGTGTGTGTGTGTGTGTAATGGGTGTGTGTGAGTGCTGAGTTGGCATTGTGTCAGCAGCACTGCGATGGGGAGGCTGCGGCTGCAGGGCAGCGTGGGATAAAGCCGATGAAGGGAGGGACGAAGGTGATTACGAGAAGAGATGAAGAAGCAAGAGGAAATGGAGCGAAGGGTGAGGAGTCGCTGAGGAGAGTCAAAGCTCTGAGAGCAGTTTGCAGTGAAAACGCCTGCATTAGTGAGGGACGGAGGAGAAAGAACACAAGTTTGTCCAGCACTGCAGAGCTGTCTGATTTAGTGTGTTATCAGCAGGAGCTCAGTGGAGCGAGAGCAGAGCTTACTGAAGCAACCGTTCACACACACATACCCAGAGAGACATGCACACACACACACAGTTGCTTTCCACCCAGAAGTTCACTACTGGTTCCTCTTCTCCTTTTCCTTCTGTCATCCTGTTGTGGATCAAACTAATTAGTTGCTGCCAGAAGCACTCCCTCTGCTGTCCTCCCACATAGCATCAGAGGTGAGCGTGGTGCAGTCACGAGGGTCACCAGGCTACACAAAGTTAGTCATTTCAAGGTATTTTTAGGGGAATGAGAAATGCAATAAGAAAAACGTCTAAAATAGAAACAGCAGACGTGCATGCATACTCATCTTTCAGCTCTACACCCAGCAAATGACAGGGAATGCGAGGGGGAGGAGGACTTGTGAGCGTAAACAAGCGTCGCATACGTCTTTGTTTCCTTGCTTTGCTCTGTCTGCGTTTCTTTAATTTATCACCCTGACTCAATCTGTGTTTGGTTTCTTCCACATGAAGCCTATAGAAACTGCAATGCAGTTGGGACAGTTGTGGCCTTGCCCTGCAGAGGAATCTGCCAGTCTTAACCTCAACTCCCAGCCTCGTCGTCTGCTGCTCTGTTGTTGCACAGTCCTCTGACTCCACTGTTTGCTTTCATCTGTTTGTGCTTTTTTTTTTTTTTTTCCTCCCCTCCTCATTTTTGTATTTATTACTCGTCTTGGGAACACATTGGAGCCTTGTATATGGTGCGTCTTTCCCTCTCCACATCCACACAGACTCACAGCTGTTTAAGCAACGTGTGATAACTAACTGGAGCTGAGCATAAGATAATAAGATCCTTTGTAACAGATGGAAAAGTTTAGACATATATAAGGTTTGTAAGTCTACTGCACAAGTGTTTTTATGTGCAAAAGTCCAAACATATTGTCTGTACACTTAGAATGAAAGACATATGCTGGATAATATATTGCATTTTAATGCAAGACAACATAAAAAGTGTCCAGTAAAGTGTGTAGAAGGTATAAAAAAAAAAACTTTACAATGTGTTAGGGGTCCATCAATTTTTTGAAATGTTAAAAAGAAATGGGAACAGGAAGGTTGGGAGTAAACAAGAAGATTGGCAGTCTCCTTAATCTGAGCTCTGAGTGTCTCCAGTCCAGGATTATACAGTATCCCAGGAGTGGTGTTGTTGAGATTACAGACAGACAGTCAGATGTCAGATTAATATTTAATTAAATGCTTTCAGGGACTCATGCTGTTGTGGCACCACTACTATAAGTGACTGGATTTGGTGGCTTTGTCTCCCCAATCTCTGCTAAACAACGAGACTCGTACCCCTATTAAATGGTTGCCATTTTAATCTCACGTGAGCAGCATTAACCCCTGGGTTAAACATCGGAGCCGATGAGGATTTCATGTATTTAAAGTGTCCGTGCCTTAAACAAGACACTGTGAGGATTTGGTAACATGTCCTTAAATCAACTGTTGATTAAATGTTACTTTTACATGGTTACTGAGCATCCAGAGGCCTTGCAGAGACCAGGTTGGAAGCCTCTTTTGCCATCAGAATTTACTTAATTCTTCATGGCATAGATTTAATAAGGTGTTGGAAACATTCCTTAGAGATTTTGCTCCATGTTGACATGAAGCATCACACAGTTGCTGCACATCCATGATGAGAATCTCATTCTGCCAAATCATCAGATTGAGATCTGGTGACTGTGGAGGTCATTGGAGTACAGGAAACTCGTTTCCATTTTCAAGAAACCAGTTTGAGATAATGTGAGCTTTGTGACATGATGCTTCATCCTGCTGGAAGCATCCACCAGAAGAGATGGACATGGTCAGAAGTGATACTCAGGTAGGCTGTGGTGTTTAACCCTCTGGTTAAATCGTCCCTGGCATCGTCGGTGATGTCAGGGAAACATGTTGTGTTTAATCGAGCATAGCTTTCGAACTATAAAAGATAGAAACTTACTTTTTCCCCCCTCTTAATCGGGAGACTCCGGGCTTTCAGACGGTAGTTCCGGCATCACTGTAGACCATTCATAGGTGATACAGTGTTGTGTCAAAATAGGTGTTCCAATCAGAGCCGATGATGCCTCAGGAAACGCCTCCAAACAGTGTCAATCACTCTGCATCGGCGTCATTAGCAGTCGGATAGCTGCCTTCTGTATTTACAAGGCCGATAAATTATGAAAACAACAGCTTTTACGCACCCATACCATGCGTAATTGCTCAAGCAAACATTTGCATTACTCAAGTAGTTTATTTCAACATAAACGACACGACAGTGTCGTAACAGATGTATAACTTGGTAACAGATACAGTGTGTGCAGCTGACAGTGACTTTGGAAAGCTGCGGTGCTTCAGTCCCCTTCAGTACCGTTAGTCATGCTTCGAAATTATAATACTCTTTATTTCAAGCAAAGGAGCCTCATTTACATAGCAGTTTATGATATTTCAATTAAAAAAAAAAAACAAAAAAAAAAAAACAAGGTATAGGACATTATGGGGCATTGAAAGGTGGTGTTTATTAACATTTAAACTAAAAATAGTCAGGCGAGGTTTATTTATCTAAAATACCCTTGGTCCCCAGAGGGTTAAACCATGCTCAAAGAGTAAATAGTCAAAGGGGCCCAAAATATGCCAGGAAAATTCCCCTCACACCATGTCTCAGCCTGAACCATTAAAACAAGGCAGGATGGATCCATTCTTTCATATGGTTTCCCCCAGTTTCCATTAGCTTTAACTCTGAATTTCCCCTCGGGGATGAATAAAGTATCTTTGATTTGATTGATTTGATTAACCTTATTGTTGCCTCTTATTCTGACTATTCTCTATAAAGCTCACACCTGTTTGTGTGTGAGCATCCCAGTAGATCAGCAGTTTCTGAAATACTCTCACTAATAACCATGCCACATCCAAAGTCACTAAACTCCTCATTTTGATGCTCAGTTTGAACTTCAGCAAGTCATCTTGAGCGTGGCCACATGACTAAATGCAAAGCCGAATTGGGCATTATGGGCACAGGCCCAGGGTCCCACGTCCACTTGGGACCAATGTGGGGCCCATGTACATAAAATGTATATAAAAGCCAGATAGTTGCACCACAGTGTCTTGAGTATTGCTACTGGTACCACTGGCTGAGAGATGTTAGAAATGTTGTTTCACATTGTATCATTCACATTTTTCACAATGTTGTGGTGGGGATTGGGGCCCCTGGAACACTCTGGGCCCAGGGCCCTGTGCACTTTTAATCTGGCCCTGACTATATGACATGAGTTGCTGCCATCGTCAGCTATTTGTGCTAGCAAGCAGATCAACAGATCAGTCAAGTAAAGCGGTTGGTGAGTGTGTGTTTGACCCTTTTCTAGTTTGTTTTTTTTTTTTTTTTACCATCATCCATTTGTTTAATGAACTGTTCATGAACAAATGCTGGCTGTAAATCTTACATTTCAAGTGTTGAATGCAACTCGCTCAATGACTTGTGAGTTCATTTTCACCTGACTCGATGGATTTATTTGATAATATCTCATAGTGGAGATGTTTTCAGAGTTTGTTTGTTACAAAGTGTCCCTGCATGCATGGGTTTTTATCCTCCGGTTCGCTGTGTGTCCATCAGTTTGTCTGTGTAGCTCAAAGCCTTTTAAAACACCATCTCACAACAAGATTAAGCTCTCCTAAAATACTGCCTGCACCACCTCAGAAACATCTGTCTCTGAATTTGTTCTCCATACGAGCACACACACTCCTGTGCGGCAGGTTACCCTCTTTTCTCTACACACCCTGACATTCCTCATGTCTCTTTAGGGAACATGAGAATAATTTTCTTAAACTCCATCACCTCCTGGTCCTACCTCCTCTCCTGGTCTTACACAGTGCCGGCCTTGTCTTCCAAACCCTCTCGGTCATTTCACATTTGTCCTACCAAAACACCTTTCACAGTGGAAGAATAAAACGTGGGAGGAGTGTTGTGTGGCTTATAATCTTCATGTCCCAGCGTAATGCTGCTGCCACTCAGTCAGACATGCGATGGAACTACAATGAAACAGACTTCAGGCTGAGCATTCATTCAGAGTTCATGTCTTAAGTAAAATCTTTTATAGAATAGCTCTATTATACTGTCTTTTCTCACAATGTGGCTACGGTGAATGAAGAGCATGTGGATAAGGTCTTTTTGAGTTTTGTTGACAAAGACCTGCATGTTTTTAGCTCCTTGCTGTGCATCTCTGCTGTATGTGCGACAGAGCAGCGTGGATTTTCAGCCAGGCTATATTTAGGTTGCCCTTGGTGGATACTGATCGGAGGACTGCAGAGCCAGAGATGGTCACAACAGAAAAGATACTCTTAGGGGCGTGTTTGCATAGAAAAGGCTTGTCTGGAGATGTCAGAAGAGAGAGAGAGAGAGAGAGAGAGAGAGAGAGAGAAGAAAGGCCACATTACACCACAACCAATCTGCAAAAAGAGACAAACAACATCAAAGTGAAAACTCACTTCTGATGCCATTGCTTGTGATTATGTCATTCGCCTGTGAGCGAAACTGATGGGCACATCCTGCTCCCCCAAATTCTTCCGCTATGGAAGTAGGACAGGAGAAGAACTCCCCAAAGCTGTCCATCTCCATTTCACACTGCATATTCATTCCCATGGTACTGCGCGTCATCCCAACCCACACACACACAAACACCCAGACAATCTCGAGGTGATGTGTGCACTTCACACTGACTAGATGTCACTGTTAAGGGGTAAGAACAGCTGACTCACTTCCCCTCAAACATGCTGTGGAGTTTTACAGCAAGGAGGCAGAAAAGGGGAGAAAGGACGCAGCGTCAGTCGTACCTGCAGTGCTTTGTGATGCGTTTGCTCTTGTGTGAAAAGATGCAGGAAGTCAGCCTCTGGGGGAGAAGAGAGGAGGAAGAATTGTGCAGCTAGAAAACAAAAAGAGGAGAGATAGAAGCGGAGAAGCTGAGATTTGCATTTGGGGGTGTCTGTCTCTTTAAGCTGGATGGTTGATACTGCAGAGTGTGTGGGTGCTGCAGTAGACTCGGAGAGGATGAGGGAGCAGCGCTAGCAGAGGAACAGCAGGACCATAGAGAAACAAGTCGCTCGGCACGGATTCAGGTCTCATGTCTCCACGCCGAGGTGTGAGGGGGGGGGCTTAGGTGCAGACCGGAGGAGAAAAAGTGAGAGGGAAGTCGGAAGGTGAGAGCATTGGGGAGTGTGTGAGGAGAACAGGTGGAGGGGTGGCAGAGCGTGTGGAGAGGGGGCTGTTTATTCGGAGCGTGGCACCGGTGGCAGAGTGGTTGCGCTGGGATGGCAGAGGGGGGCAGTGGGGGGGCTGGCGTTGGAGCAGCCCACAGAGAGAAAGAGGCGGCCGGCGGCAGGACAGGAGGTCCAGCGACAGCTACACGGTGCCCGCCGGATGGTGCCACCATGCTCCATCCATGGCACAGATAGCACCTCTCCACCCAGGGCAGGAGGAGGTGAAGGGGGACGCAGGGACAGCAGCAGGGTCGGGGGGGATGAAAGGAATGGGCAGGACATTTCTTGGCGAGGTGTCGTTGTGTCTGGAGGAGGTCACGGGTGAGTCGGAGGGGGAAGTCGGCAGTGCTTGCTTCGGGCAGGTGTCACGGCGACTGGGGCGGCTGCTGAAGAGGCTGCCCAAGTCCCGCTCCTGGAGTGACGGCCTGCGAATCCTCCGCCGGTCGTCCTCTAACGGATCTCTGCTTAACAACTCAGGTATGGAGAATGTGCTCTAGTAGAAAACTGGGATTCAAACACTCCAAATTGAGCTTAGAATTGCACGTTTTGGGTGGTGGACTGGGGGGGGCTCAGGCCTTTGGGGAATTAACAGAAAGATGATGAGTAGACAGGTTGAGCTGGGCTGGCCCCAAAGGCAGGCTGGAGGCCAAAATATCTGTGTATTGTGTGCATCAGTCTGCCTAACTTTGAACAGCACTGGCCCTGAAACCCCATCAGTCTTTGTCTCTCTGTCCAAACGGTTAATCCATCCCTCTGCATTTGTTTTAGAGCACATTGTGTCAAAGTGTGTAAGATTGTGTGAGTTAACTGAGAGGACAGAGGCTGCAGATCGATTGTAAATCAGAGAACAGTCCAACTAACAAATCAGATGGAAGCAGGAGCAGCTAGCCTCAGAAAGTTGCCTTTCACATAAATGCAGAGAAGAATTCACAATCTGTTCAGAAAATCCTGCACAAGTGAATTAAGATATCGACTTTCTTATTTGTAGCAGAAATATGAGCTAAGAGTGAGCCTGCTGGAGGCTGCCTGGCATTGATTTTTCCCATGTTTTCTTCAAATAAAGGCCTGGCTGATGTTTTTTTTTTTTCAGGGGGTGATGAATACATAATGTAACATTAGCACAAAGTGTGACTGGGGTGAAAAGAGGCAAGGCAGCGAAAATGTCTGGATGCTTCAGATTCATCCGTTTGTTCCTAAAGAGAGACTGACAGCTGAGTTTTCTTTTAAAAAAAATGCTGCTTCAGTTCTTCTGTGTGTGTGTGTGTGTGTGTGTGTGTGTGTGTGTGTGTGTGTGTGTGTGTGTGTGTGATTAAACATAATAAGACTGAACATGACTCAGAGAGCACTTCATCAAAAACAGCTTTGGTCCACCTGAGTGACGTCATGCTGCAGCCACTGGAGAGACAGCCTGACTGTTGGAGGCTGCTGCTGACTGTTAATGGCTATTTTTAGATGGCGTTCCCTGTAAGGAAGCCTAATTAATCCTTTTAAGAATAGTGTCCCAAACTGGATTTGTTGAGGGCAAAACTATATTTATCTTCTGCCAAAGGAAGTGTGGATGACAGCACCTGCCAGGGAGTTCTCCTTAGATGTTGCAGCAGCATCTACAAAGATAAACTGTTGCTGACATGTTACAAAGCGTTCGGGAGAATATCGTGTAACAGGAGAGGATTGTTTAACAGGTTGTGTGTGTTCTGTTTCTGTAAGGGATCATTTTGACAGTTCTTGGCATCAAACCTGGACAATATTTCAGTAGTGATGCAAAAAAACCAACCATAGAGGAACATCCCCATCTTCACACAGCGGTATCGTCTAAACGCTCGTACTTCTCAGCATGTGAAGAAAAGTCAGAGGCTCTTAAACGTGAGAAAGTAATCCCAATGATCCCATCAGCGCTGGGCTCAGACACGGTTTAGCTATTAAATTAACGCATGTAGCTTGAAAGATTTTCTCAAAGTGGAAGGGTGATCCAGGTGAAACTAAATGATGCTGAAGTTGACGATGATGATGCTAGAGTTTCCTCCCGATGACAAAAAGCTCCAGTCATGGAGTGAAACTAAGCCACTTATTTCTACCTCTTTTTTTTTTTTTTTTTACACTAAGTCCTTTAACTTCATGAAGATGCTGCACTGAATTCCTTTTGGCTGAAGCAAATAGCCATTAAAGACCATTTGGGGGAGGAAGAAGGGCTTCTGCTGAGAGCTTTTGAAAGGTTTTGCATGAATGAAACTCAGTGTGACACATTTTAATATGACTGATCGTAGTCCAGCTGTTATTAAAGGCTCATTTTTTTGAACAAAAAAAACCATAACTCAAGCTCTTCTTTTCTTAATTTCATTAATCGCTTTCAGCCACATCTCATGGCCTAATGGAGTTTGCTCAGTTGCCATGGAGATGTATCAATTGACGCCAAATGGTTTGAACTTTTTTATTCCA
Organism: Telmatherina bonti; assembly: GCF_933228915.1. Lineage (NCBI taxonomy): Eukaryota > Metazoa > Chordata > Actinopteri > Atheriniformes > Telmatherinidae > Telmatherina > Telmatherina bonti. The sequence continues at coordinate 34,461,551 of NC_136624.1, read as the reverse complement.
CGGGACCATGAAGAAGCAGAACGGCCCATAAAGCTGCAAGAGCCTGTAGACTTTTTAAAAAAAATGTAATTTAATCTACATATGAGTGAATTAGTCACATAATATGACAAATCTCATGTTCTAGAAAGGATCTAAAAGATACAAAAAGAAAAAGTCTACTCCACCTGCAACCTGTAACCAGACATATGAATTAAGCTGCATTTAACCAGGAGAAATGAGGATATTTTTATTATTTGATCATGTATTTATTCAGAAATAACATTTATTGAGAACCATTATTTGTCTTTAATATGTTTACTTCCAATTATAATGTAATACTGGTTGTATATTGGTAATTAAAGTTACTCTTGAGCCTTCAAAAACCATTTTTATTTCTCTTTCTTTTGGTCTAAATAACCCCAAAGCGTTCTGCAGTGCTGTACATCTGAGCATATTTATTTGCAGTATTTGTTTAAAAAGGAATCAGAGCACAGTTGTTCCTGTTTTCCTGCTTCATTTCGGGAGAGTCTGTAGCTGCACAGATAGAGATGCTGAAAGAGAGGAAGACAGACTGATGAGTAAGATGAATGATGTCACTGTTAACGATGAAAATTATTATTGCGCAATTATACGCAGATGAAGAGGGTCAGATGTGATGTCGATGTGGGATTAAATGTGTTCAGCCTTGTCTGGTGGGTCAGTGCATGAGGTAATTATCCCAACACCATGTGTGTGTGTGTGTGTGTGTCTGTGGACGGGGGAGAGGTGGATGTGACGCAACTTCTATGAATATGGAACAGCATAATTATTTTAATTCTTAAAGTACTGAGTGATGGAAATACAGAATAAGTAGCAAAGTGTGTTTTTGTTTATAATCCACTCACAGGAGAACAAGAATAATTGCTCCAAATCAGCTGTGATGGGATCAGACTAGCTAAAGACCCCCAAAGACCCCCTAAGCTGCTTTTAACTCTGTTTTAGACCCACAGAGCTCGCTTTAGGTTCATTAGAGACTGTTAATATGCTAACTCCCATACCCCCCCCCCCCCCCCCCCCCCATATCCACACCCAGACAAGAAGTAAATACAATATACCCCCCCCCCCCCCCCATCCCTGTCTCTATCTGCTGCCATACAGACATCCTCCGTGACCTGAGAGACACTGCTAATCTGTGTCTTTACCCTCCGCTGTCTGTCACACGCCCCCACTGTCTGACAGAAAAAACAACCACCCACATCCCTTATCTTGTGATTCCCATCTCAGCCCAGTTCTGGATCGCACACAGGAACATATCAGGTTACAGTAAAAGAAGCTGAAGAACTGGAACTTTTCATTGTTTTTATTTTCGGAAGATTCTCAACGATAAAAATGACAAACAATATCCTGTTTGGGGAGCAGAGAGCTCCGTCTTTACACCATCACCCCCCCACCCCCCACCCCATTCAGCTGATGCTATTGATTTCTCCAGCACTGGAAGTTAACACAGCCACCACAAATAGATCTTTGCATGCTGCATGTCGGAGCCTTCTTCCACTGCTCTACTGAAGCGACTTTCTCCTTCTCCCTCTCTCTCTTTACGTCATCCTCCTGATTCTACGCAGTGTCATTTAAAAAGCAGCTAGACAGGAAAGACAGATGCAAGATGGAAGTCTGTTCCTACATTTCCTGCAATGGAGAGGCAACCAAGACTAGTTTACTGTCATGACACATAAAACCAGTCTTCTTTGGTGTTGAGACAACACACACACACACACACACACACACACACACACACACACACACACACACACACACACACACACACACACACACACACAGATTCTAGACATGAAAGTTTCTGTGCAGGAGGAGGTTGATGATTGTTTATGGCACAACTTCCTCGGTCTCTTGGTGTCCTGTACAGAATTTAGTCTGAATTTAGACTTTCACGTGGAGAAATAATGACATATCTTACAATGTTTGTTTCTCCGTATTTCCTGTAAGAGCAGAAACCAGGGAATCCCCCCCTGTCTTCCTTAAAATTCCCAGTGTGTTGAGACTTTTCATTTTCACAGGCCCATACACAACCTGCCATTTCCAGTCAGCTCTCAGAGCAGAGACTTAAAAAGAAACTCGCAGTTTAATGGGATTAATGCATGAAATAGGCAGAAAATGACATTTTTTGTGATTGTTTTTGGAGCAACAACCAGCATCTGGGTGATGTATTGAGCAAGGCTTATACTGCACTACATAAACATGTGATTTTACATCAAGGTGACTTTAAAATATCCTACTGTGAATCGTTCCTGAGGTTTTAAGTGTAAATGACACACATTCAAAGTGAGGTGAATACATAAAGGTTCATTCGTCTGCATCAGTGCAGTGTGTGGAATTAAAGTTAGCTCATTCTGGTAGGATATGGATATGTGGTGGTGAGTCTTATGAAGCAGGCCTGAACTCAACCCTACTTTAAAAACTCCAGCAGAAGGGAAATCAGCTTCTTATTATTTGAATTTCAGGAACTTCTCTATTTAACAACCTGTAAAAATGTACTTTCCAGCGAACAGACAAAGGAAAGCCCCGCAGGTTCCAACAAACTGCAGAAGAGGAGGTCTGAATTTGTAGCCAACCACTGTCAGTCACCAGAAAAAAGAGAGAAGTGATGCAAACGACTCACACCGTCCTGATATACTTTCTCTTTCATTCCTGTTTGCTTTCTTTCAGCAGGCCTGCGTAACCTTCAGAGCCCCCCTGGTTTCTGGATCACCTTGATCATTAACACTCACTCATACAGATAGTTCTGCATGTTAAGGAACTAACCGACTGAACCTATTCACACCTGCAATAAGTACACACAGACACACTGTTCTTAAGTGATGTAAAAAGCTTGAGTCATGTGAATTTCAGATCAAACAGCTGAACTTTAACCACTAAGAGCTGAATCTCTGCTGTATAATCACACCAATACTTGTGTGAATATTTGGTCCAAAATGCTGAAATGCCTTTTTTTTTTCCCCTCATGTTAGAGGCAGAGAAATCTTATCAGTGTGGGAATATTCTGAAAACAACAACAGCGGAACCTGCTGACAGAGCTGTATCATATAGGTGTGAACCTCAGAAAGATGCTCAGTCTGAGTTTAAAGCTGTTAGAATGACACATTGATGTAAATGTGACCAGACAAAGAGGCAAAGACAGTCCGAGGTCCACGTTGAGGATGGAGGGAGTAAATTAAGGAAAGCGTAGGACAGGAAAGGAGTTTCTCTTTTCCTTTCCCATGTGTGCTTCCTTTCTTTCTGTCTCTCTGAAATGACCTCTAAGCTGCCACGAGGCTTTATCCCATATCTGAACTCTTCCCTTTCCTCCTGTCAGCCAGGCAGTGCCGCCTTTCCTTCTCACCCCATCTCTGCCAATCGTTCTGTCCTCCAATAAGGAAAGTGCTCTTCATATGGTCTGCCCTCTTTTTGTTGACGTCTGTTTTCTTTCCCGTAGCCCAGCCTTTCTCCTTCACTCTCTTTAAAAAGAAGAACAAAACAAAGCCTTTGTTGTTCCCACAACAAACTATTTGTTTAAATGTGAGGTTGGAATTTAATAGAAAACTTACGTTCCACTCCTGACCTAACAGAAGCATAGCTCCTCTGTTTCATCAGTGGTCATCTGCTTGTTACTATGGTGACAGTGCTGATGCTGAGCACAAGAGACACAATGGTGCTCCTCTCTGCAGACTAATGTCACTGGACAGGCTCAGCTGTTTACTCAGCAGTGGCTACCATGACATTTAGTAATAATAATAATAATCTAAAAAAAAAAAGAGTCAGTCTTGTTCATTTATACACCATGCAGAAGCTGCCCATCTTGACGAGGAGTTTCCCCTTGACCGCATATTTTTTTGTGCATTTTGAAGAGTTGCTTTAACGTGCGTCGTGTCACCATCTGAGACGTGACTGTGTATCTCAGTGGAAAAGCCAGTGACCACAACAAAGTCTGAGAGGCAAAAAAATGCCGCAGCTTACATATGTGGAACTAGCTGGCAAAGAAAAGAACAACGGAGAATTATTTTGGGAAGTTTTAGGGGAAGTTCTATTTATTTCTGGCTCAGTAGCCAATGAGAGTTGAGCAGCTACTTTTAACTAGCCTTGAATCCTTCCTTGGAGCCAATGCAGTGTTTAATCACTTCAAATTTTTTTTAATTATTAGTATAAGTTCATTATATAAGGCTGTTTTATTTGTACCAGAAGGCGCTTAAGCTGAAATTCCCCTTTGAAGTGTTAAATTGGCTCCATCAACAAGTACATTTAATTAAGGGACTTGATTCAAATACATATTTAAAGTCTGGGATGTTTGCCTCATAACCTCTCATTTTTATTATTATTTTTTCCTGTTTGTGTCTAATCTGATTCACTTCATACACAGTGGAGTATGAGTCATGCTTTGCTGATACTCAATAATTTGCATACATTATGACATTATGCGTGTGAGTCTGACTGTAGCCACTAGATGGAGCCATTTCTCTGTTTTCCAAAAAAAAACAAAAAAAAAAAAACAAACTAAATCAGCCACCTTCTTTATTTCTAACTTTCCTTTTTACAGGTGATTAATCATTATCGGATGCCATTTCTTTAAAAAAAAACAAAAACAAAAAAAAACCCCAAAACATCACATTAAGTAAAGGTGACATTACTGCATCACTGCTCCTCACTCACTGGTTGACTTCTGTGCTCATCAGACTGCAGCTACACCTGTCACCTGGAGTGTGAGAGTCGTGTCCAGCTTGACTGCAACCAGAGGGACAGAGAGCCACCAGAACCCCCATCTCCCCAAAGCCACAGCTCCTCCACAGCTCCTCTCCACAAAGTGAGTAAAAATAACCTTTGATTAGGGGAAGTAAAACTAAAGAAGAGGGTGGGGTGCACTCCAAATGCCATTTCATGTGTTTTTTTCAAATAGGAAACAGAAGAACAAACACTTTTCCTTTTTTGCACATTTTTGTGTGTGAATGAGTGAAGTGTTCATGACTCAGGACTGGATAATAGTAGAGCTCGTTCTGCTCGTTCATCTCTCCTGGCCTACACGTTTACGTAACCATCAACTTTCACAACACACTATCTTTTTGTGATAGCGTTATTATTTTTAATCTGTTATGAGTTTTTGGTCTCATAGTATTCTCAGGACAGAATATACGTCACAATAACATCCACCTGCATCCATCTCCTCCAACTTTTATGCCCACTCTCTAGCCTTCCCCGCATCTCTCTCCTGCATTACGACTTTGTTTCATTCAGTCAGTCTTTCTGTCTTCACTTCCTCATGTCTAGTCAAATGGAGCCAAACCAATTAGGTTAATCACTGTTCTCTACAGGGACATCAGTCATGGCAGAGCTGTGGTAGTTTAATTTGTTCTCTTGTTTTGCTTCCTCACAACGAGGTCGGGACTTAAAAACACAAATAAAGACAAAATGTCTAAATTTTAAGCTAATCTTCTGATTTATAACTTCATACTGTGTTTAAACCACAGGGTCGCACAGTAAAGACACAGCAGTCGAGTAAAAATCAACCACACAATACCTCAGTCATTCTTTACATGCTTGTACATTAGAGATGAGTAAGTGAGTCTGCATACTGTAAGCGGCTTCCCAGCCACAGCCACCCGTGCAATGTTGTCCACACATTCACACAGATACACATATCATGTACAAGAGAAAGCTGGATAACCACATGAGCCTGCGGCCACATGTTGGCAGCTTCGCTGTGTCCCAAGCCAGATTAGACTAAATTAGACCCCTGGTAGTGTGCCATTACTACGCTCACAGAGACCACGAGCAAATACAGTCAAATTACACATTTATTCTGCTCTAGAGTACTTAAGAATAAGAGAAAGTGGAGTCAGCTTTATCAATACTTTTTTCTACTCATGCAGCAGCTCTTAGTATGGTCACTAAAACCAAACCAGGCTGTTACCAGGCTGCTCATTCATTTAATGATCCATCCATCCATCCATCTTCTGCCGCTTACCCGGGGTCGGGTCACGGGGGCAGCAGCCTAAGCAGGGAAGCCCAGACTTCCCTCTCCCCAGCCACATTTGCCTACTCTGCAGAGGGATCCCAAGGCGTTCCCAGACCAGCCGAGAGAAATAATCCCTCCAGCATGTCCTGGGTCTTCCCCGGGGTCTCCCCCCAGAGGGACGTGCCTGGAACACGTCATCAGGGAGGTCCAGGAGGCATCCTGACCAGATGCCCGAGCCACCTCAACTGGTTCCTCTCGATACGGAGGAGCAGCGGCTCTACTCTGATCCCCTCCTGGATGACCGAGCTCCTCACCCTATCTCTAAGGGAGAGCCCGGCCACCCTGTGGAGGAAACTCATTTCAGCCGCCTGTATACGAGATCTGGTTCTTTCGGTCACGACCCACAGCTCATGACCACAGATGAGGGTTGGAACGTAGATCGACTGGTAAATCGAGAGCTTCGCCTTCTGGTTAAGCTCCTTTTTCACCACGACAGACCAGCGCAGAGTCCGCATTACTGCAGACGCCGCACCGATGTCTGCATTGAATAAGGGAAGAGTCAAAATACTCACACTGAACATTGCTACAGTGGCAACATGGACATTTTCTGTAAAGCAACATTTCTTTCAGCTTAATTTTTCACTAGATGAATCGAAATGATTCAAACATTTATGTGAAGTTGTTCAGAATGCTGTAAAAATATTCATGAGAAAATGTCTGTAGCTGCAGCGCTTGTTAGGTCAGAATTACGCGAGTGTTGATGATATCTGTCTTAGAGACTAAAGCTGCTCTCTGTGCGTACTGTGGTTTGGTTCATAGAAGGCTCTACAGCAGCACTGCAGACTAGAGGAAAGATGACAGTTTATTTCCTGCAGTCCCCTTTCTCCCTTATAGCTGTGGCTCTGTGTGTGTGTGTGTGTGTGTGTGTGTGTGTGTGTGTGTTTGTGTGTGGTTGTGTTTTTACCCTCCTGCTGTTACTTATTGTATGCCTCAGCAAAAATTGATCCCCTTTCGGCTCAACATGCACAGACGCTCCCACAGCCGTGCTTGCATCCAGCGCGCTCATCAGAGTTTATCGACCTGAAGCCATAAGGAATGTCCGCTCACTGTCCATGTGTGTGTGTGTGTGTGTGTGTGTGTGTGTTTGTAGCATCCCACTCCCCCTGCTTGCTGTCTTCCCCCCATGGTGATTACTCTGGTAGAAGCAAGGAGCAGTGCTGAAAGCAATCACCCTTGATCTGACCTAAACCTCACAGGCATCCTACAAAAGGGTGACACAGTGTTGCCGCACGCCACAGCGGACAGCCTATACTCTGTCTGAGCGGACAATAAAATCACATTATAGCAAGTGGAGAAAGATGCACATATGTGCAATCAATACCAGGACTTACAGGGCTTTAGCTGCTTTCTGACAAGGTGGGTCGTTGCCACAGCCTGCGGTCAGTGTAAGGTTAGAGGTCATTGTAACCTCCTCTGGGGAGAGAATCAATCACTATTTTCCTAATTTCATTTTAAGCAACATAAGCCCTTCTTTTATGTTGCAGATGGATGTTACTCCATCTGACTCTGACTGGTTTTGTTGCTGACAGTTCTGCCTTTATTGTGGATTGATCCTACATAAAAACACCATTTATGGTGGCTATGCCGGTTTCTAATTAACCGTGGGCGTGCTGCAGCCAAATATGAGCAGAGGAGCCATCTTTCCTAGCCTTTCTGCCACTTCCTGTCTCTGCCGTTTTGACGTACGCAACTCAAGAGCTCTGAGGCTTCAGATCTCTCCCTTATCAGCGTTTCTCTTTCTGTTTACCCATGCCTCTCCCTCTCTCTTGTGTTTGTCTTCTGCGAGAGGAAGTGGCCACGCTCTGCAGGGTGCAGTTTCTTGCAGGAAGAGAGAGAGAGAGAGAGAGAGAGACAGAGAGAGAGAGAGAGAAGGTAGAAGGGGGAGGGTGCTTGCAGCATGATAGCACACTCAACCACAGATGGCTGAGCGAGGCTGTGAGAGACTCAGGGAGGAAAGCGAGTGAAAAGACGGGCAGGGAGGAGAGGAGAGTGGGAAAGAGAGGAGCGTGAGTGGGAGGAATCAGTCTCCGGTGGTATTGCCAAAGCAACGGACAGAAGAGGAGAACGTGTTGTTGCTGCTGCCAGGAAATCTTCTGCTGCTGCTGCTTACTCTTGACTCCAGCCTCGGATGGATGCTTATACAAATAAACGCCGGCTTAACTGAGCTGTTTCTGCAACCAGGACATGAACTGAACTGTCATTCGTCCGTTCGTGGCATCTCACAGCAGGACCCAAGCAGGATGTGGTATTTCATGCATGTCTATTAGTGTGTGTGGGTATAACAGGTGCTCTCAGGTGAGCAGAGTAAACTTGAAACCGACTTGTAAACTGACTCCTTGCTGGTGAGTGCGTGTGGAGTCTCAAACTGTGTGTTATATGTTAAGCTGCAGAGGGCCAGGTACTGTATAGCCTGATTGTGACACGAGCATCAGAGCATTTTCTCATACACGCAAACCCGTCAGGAGGAAGTGACACGTCTGTGCTCGCTCTCATATTTCCTGGTCCCCTCTCCCGTGGCACCAATAGTGCCGATTCGGACCCGAGTTCACCTGTCTGGATGGGACTTGGAGCTCTGTGGATGCAACAGCAGAGGAGTGCCGACTTTGTCCAGATGAGAAAAGGCCATTTAGATGCCTGAGGATTCTGACTGTGGCTGAGTGTCACTTCAGCCTGTGTGTTTCGAGACAATCCATCACTTCCTCAAGCGTCCCTGCTCCGGTGCTGCTCTGGTGCCAGAAGCCGTTCTTGCCGAAGCTCTCCATGACTGTCAGCACAGTACTGACCCCCTCCATGACCAGCAGTAACAGCATGAGCAGCGGGTACTGCAGCCTGGATGACGAGAGCGAGGATTTCACCTTCTTCACCGCCAAGACCTCATTCTTCCGGAGGCCCAAGCATGCAGCGAAGGTACTGAATCTGGAAAGGAACATTAGCAACTTAGAGAAAAAGTTGAAATTGATAAAAAAAATTATAGTTGTTTCATATTTGCCTTTTATAAGAAAGAAAGATGCACTTTTGAAGCAGAAGTCAGGAGAGGAAGTGGTGCTGTTGTTGAAGCAGGCCTGTAGGTGTGTGTGTGTGTGTGTGTGTGTGTGTGTGTGTATGAAAGTGTGGGACGAGGTTACTGTCATACATCTGCGTTGTGTAACAGCGATCTGCCGGCTTGATGCTTCAGGCGGCCCGTCAGACGTTGTGTGGAGACTGAAGGCCTGCTGCTTGCTGTGTGGCTTCATCTCCTCAACACAACCTGCGGAGATGGTTTGTTTGCTCCGTTTCAGCAGAGATGTTAATGATCCATAATGGCTTCCTCTCTACAATGAGTGGGAGAGGTTTCTGTCGACACAAAGCTCACACTTTTGCATTAGAGCATGCGCGTGTACATGCGTGCGTGCGTGTGTGTGCAGAAGATAGCAACTATACTTACCGGTACTTTTTTTTAGTTACCATAGCAACTCATGGTTTTGTTGGCACTCTTTACACTTCCTGAGATTTTGCTTTGCTCTGCTCAGCGTTCAGTCGTTTCACACATAATTTGGTGAATTGACACCGCATACACAGCGCTGCTGTGGCTTCATTTGTTCCATGAGTTTAATAACAGGAAGGAGAAATAATTAAAGAGCAGAACCTTAAGAAGTCCAAATAGGCTGCTGCATAAATGTCAAACATGCTCAGGCCTTCTCTTGCTGTCCCTGTCCCCTGTTGGTGTCTGACTTGGAGAAGGTATAATCTCTGAATAATTGACCAGCTGTGTTGTCAGGATACAGAGTTAGGGTGGCTGCCATGCTGACACAGAAGGGTATTGAGGTTAGTTTGTCTGGCTTGCCAGCCTGGAAGCTGGCATGAAGACTTCTTATTCTGCCACCTTTCAGACGGACAGAAATTGTGTGAAATATTATATGGCTTCACATCCTAAAGTGGAATTGAATTGAAGCACTAAAAGTAGCTCTACAGTGTATCATCACAGTGTAAAGTGCTCCGTTTTTCCCTGTGTTTGAATATGAAGAAGAAGTATGTAAAGTTCTTCTGTGCCGTTTTAGACGTAAACATAGTTTTTAAACCTCCTACGCATGTATGGGCACACACACACAATAATTATTTCCAGAGCTGAACCTTTTGCTCCAGATTAGCCAGCTAGCTAGCTGTAATGCATGCATGCGTGTAGTTCTGTTTAGCGGGTGGGGGGGGGGAGCAATGCAAATGAATGAGCTGCATCTCTGCCAGCTATTGCATGCATCTTTGCATGCATGTGTTTGCTACGCTCGCTCGCTGCTGGTGCTCAAGTATGTGGGTGGGAGCTTAATGCAGGTTGCAGAGACCTGTACAGAATCATGGTGTGTGTGAATGTGTGTATCGTGATGAAATGTGGAACAAAAACCAGGTTATTGTGACATAAATCATACAGTTTAAGGTGAATAGGACAGTTTTGGTTTTTTTTCTAATTTTTTTCACTATTTGATGCAACCGACACTCTTTTGAAGACACTTTTATTGCACAGTTTTTCTTTGCTGTAAGGATTGGGAGAATTATACAATTAGGAGGCCTTTGCTTTATAGTAGTATGAAAGAAAAAGATTAAAAACAATAATCTACAACACCTTCATGAACCTGCCAGGCCAGTTTAGCGAAACGTTTAATTTTACTAATCCTGTTTTTCTTGGTGCTTGAAGACTTTTTACACTCATCTGAAAGGATTCCTCAGTCTTCTGGAGTCCTGGTTTCCTATTCAATACCCAAGTATAGACCAAATATCTAAGTACCATGACTTGGCTGAGAATCTGCACAATTAATGTTCGAGTAAATTCTCAGAAGTGATAGAAAGACGCCTTTGAGTGTGTGTGTGTGTTGAACGTGCTTGCGTGGACTGACAGCGACGACACACAGCCCGTCTCCGAGCTGTGAAACAGAATCTGCAAGCGTGTTCTCGATTGTCTCCTCTTCAACACTTGACCCATTAAAGATGCTGCCTGAACTCACACTGTGTGTTTTAGACATAAGTTATGTAAATTACGTTAAATTCTAGCTTTTCCTTTTTTTTTTTTTTGCAAAGCTCAAACACATACTGTGTACCCCATGAAAAAAGGTGTTAAGATGATATAAACAGACATGTTTGGAGCATGATTTACAACTCAGTGCTTTGCGGTGACATTTCAAGCAGTCATATGACCTCTGTTGTCTGATCTCATCAGGCTGAGAGCATCAACAATTACTCATGTCACCCTGAGTTTGTTTCTGCATCTGCATGGCATGTGTGTTTATGTGTGTGTGATGCTTATGTAACAGTCAAATACCATCTAGCACATTTAAGCTACCTGACATCTGTTGGGATAACAGCGATCAACATGATAATATGGCGTACGTCTGTCTGACACCTGCAGCGTTGTTGTTTCCACCAGACACAACATCACCTATGCATTTCCTGAATGGCCAGAAGCGCGAGTTTTAGCTGTGAAATGCACCTTTAGAGCAGATTTATTTGTGCATTGCCTGTCTCATCAGGTGTTATGTTAGGTGCTACACTCCTCACAGTGACTGGTTGGTGAAAATAAAGAGACGGAACATCATGAAGACAACAAGAGATGGTCCCAAATGTATGAAAACAGGTAGATTTCAACAAAAGCTCATTGTTAACAGGTGTTTATTTAGAAAAAAGAGATTAAAGATGCTTTTGCATATTTTATGGCATGCAGACTAATTCAAGCCAGCACAATGAGACATTTCATGTTTTTCCTGCCTTCATAAGAAGTTTTTCCCCGCTAGTTGTGTGTTTTCCTGTCACATTTCTCCCCTCTTCTGCGTCTTCTCGGCAGTTTGCTCCACCGTGACCTGCTTCAGCCAGGACTTTTTGGGTTGTCAGGGGCAAAAAACTGCACCATTGTCCCCCTCTATTGTTGTCCAATAACTCTCGCTGGTATGCAGAAAGGGAGGGCATGGTACTGCCTCTGATACATTTAGAAACTCTCATACAAACGCAGGAATTCCTGAGAGGTTCTTTTCACTTTGTTGCTTTCAAATGGGAGGAATTGGAGAAACAACTTAACTCCAACATACCCTTCAGATTCCTTTCCCGGCTCTGGATTACACAACTCTAGCTCTGCAGAGTTTCATTAAATGTAAGGCATTTGTTTACCTGATATGCATGAGAATAGCTCAGTAAACTGTTTTTCACAGTATCACCTTCTTCTTGGTTTAGTTCTCTCAACATGTCTCATGATGTTGGGCCTATAGCTGCATTTGGGTCATGGTTATCCATATTTTTACTATTCCCACTCACTTATGGACACATATTTCCAAAAATGAGCCTTGGATTTAATTTGTTATGATATCATCACCTCTTTTTCTCATTGCTAACCAGGAACCTGAATAGTGTTGAGCATCATCAGAAGGATGCCTCAGTTCAGATACATGAACCCATTCACCCCGCGTCTGTCCTGTAAGAAATAATGACCTCATCACACAAGCTGAGGACTTCTCTTCAGAAAGATCCACTTGCCACATTTGCTCTTCCTCACACAATCCCTTTCTGTCCCAGAAAATGCAAACGAACTGTAGATGAGAGGGGGAAAAAAACTATTGTGAGATAGAGAGGATGCATCCCACTGTACTAAAAATAACCCAGTCAAACTCTGTGTTGCTAAGGCTGGCTCAGCAGCCTCTCTTTCATCATTCCTCACCCCTTACTTGCCTCTTTTCACTGCCTCCCCCTCCTCCTCTTCCTCCTTTCATGGTTTTATTCCCACTCTCTCGGTCTCTGTGTCAGAGAAATGAATGAGAGAGGGGCGATGCTGTCAATATTCCTGTGCTGTGATGCTGACTGTGTTATTAGCTCCATTCACAACGTTTCTTCGTTCACAGTACTGAGGAGGAAGAGGTGGTTTAGTGTGGATGAGAATCCCTATTAGACACAGACGCAAAGGCAAAGATGGAGGACATGGAGAGCACATTTAGCCCCCAGTGTGAAGCTGTTTAGCTGTATTTTTTTAACCAGACATGGTGTGACATGGTGTGTGCAAGTTGCTTTGTGCAGTGTATAAAAAGTAGTGCAGGGTGGAAGTTTCCTTTCCTGATTCTGGTATCTCTCTTCATAAACTTGAGCTGAGACACATGGATGATTGAGCGTTGAAAGGACAGGGTCAAGTGGCACCATCTGCTGGTTCACATGAAGCTCTCACATGACTTCATGGCTGATGTTTTTTTTTTTATTGTTTTTGTACCTTTTAGCAGACTGAGACAAAAGAGGAAGAGGAGGGAGGAACTAAAGACCTGTCAGAGGAAGAAGTGCGGACCAGGATAGAGGAGTACAACGCTCAGGTCTCTGAAAATGGCATGAACCTGGTGAGTTTTTAAACAATCTGCCAGTAAGCTGATCTCGCCATAGGCTGAAAATAGGGAAACACCTCACGTGGTGCAGTACTGAGGTAATCTGCTGGTTGCCTGGCAACTTCACAGTGATAACTAAACTCCAAGAAGAGACCGCCTCCATACAGATCTTAGTTCCTATTTTGCACTTTGGGTTTTGCACAAATTACACAAATGGAATCGGATATATTAAATAAAAAGATTAAAAGGTGCTGAAATGTAGATTTTGTTTCTTTTGGAAAGTCTTTTCATTTCATGCAGAGGTAACCATCTTCTGTCTGGAGCTTCATATCTGTACAGTGAGATGCTTTAAACATCTTTCTTATTTATTTTACACCAAATACAAGCAGTGAGGAATATTTTTTACTAATTATCTAATAAGATGAAGTTTGGCAGTTTATGAAGCCATTTATGGACCCATAAAAAGATCTTCTTCTGTCCTTTTCCTTTCGAATTAATGATGCAAGCCTCTCTGTTCCTTGTCTTTCTCTGTCTGATGTGCTTCAGGCTGCAGACGGTTCTTACACAGGTTTCATCAAAGTCCATCTGCGGCTCAGTCGGCCAGTAACAGTCCCTGCCGTGGAGGAGCAGGGCTCGGAAGGAGTGTGCAGGCTGACGGGCGGCCGCAGCCGATCAGCGTCAGAAGAGGAAGAAACAGACTGCGGGCGAATCGAGAAGAGAACCTCCTTCTATTTACCAAGTGACTCTGTGAAGCAGCTCCACATCAGCTCTCTAACAACCACCCAAGAGGTCATTCAGGGCTTGCTGAAAAAGTTCATGGTGTTGGACAATCCCCGAAAGTTTGCGCTGTACAGGCAGACCCACCGCGATGGGCAGGGTGAGAATGACACACCGAGGTGCTGAAAGGCCAACCATGCACCAAACATTTCTAATGATTCCTTTTTGCCTTTGTGCAGATTTGTTCCAGAAGCTTCCTCTGTCTGAACGTCCTCTTTTCCTGAGGCTGCTCGCAGGACCCGACGTGGAGCAGCTCACCTTTGTCCTTAAAGAAAATGAGACCGGAGAGGTTGAGGTGAGAGAGCATAGAAACATACACAAAGATCCAAACACACACAAGTAGGGTGGCCAGATGTTACGCTTTGTGTGAGATAGTCCTGCATTTTTATTACTTTTCACACGTCCCTCAAAACGCAGCGCTGTCCCGTTACGACCAGTCTTCACTTTTGTGAAGGAAAAAAAAAACAAACAAAAAAACCAAACAAACTGGGTTTTACTAATTGTGTGTGGCAAAATATTTGATGGCTGTCACATCACACCGCCTGCTGATTTGAGTTACACTCATGTCACTCAAACTAGTAGGCGGGACTTAATGCACATCTAGGATGCACCGGTGCTCCCACTAACACCGATTGATCATGGTGGACAGGGAGACGACCGCAGCTTTCCCTGTCTTTCAACAAAGACTGGGAAAGCTTATATTCCTGGGTTAAACCTGTTCGAGGACACTGTGAGAGGGTTTGTCAAAGTCATTTTTCCGTGTCACACGGCGGAGAATATGACGTGAAACGGCACAAAAATCCGAGTCACAAAAAACGCGCTACTCAGAGGGAGGCTTATAATAACACATTTGTTATGTTTGGTTAGTAATTTTTTTTACCAAAGAGCAGAATAGAAAGTTTTTTTTTTTTTAAAAATGGCAGAGTGGAATCTCACATTGTCCCACTTTTTCAGTCTTTTCCCCACATTTGGTGAGTGAAGATCTGGTCACCCTACACACAAGTTGTTGTGTTTACATGTTTATATGGAAATCGACTAAATAATGAGGAATTTGCTGGGATATCTAATAAAAAATGCTCCTGTTTTTCCACAGTGGCATGCATTCTCTGTCCCCGAACTTCAAAACTTCCTCGCCATCCTGGAGAAAGAGGAGACGGAGCGTATACGTACAGTGCAGCAAAAATACGCTGTTTACCGACAGAAACTACAGCAAGCCCTCCAAAATCATGACCCCTGACCCCCTCACCCAGGGATGTCCAAAGTCGGCCCTCAAAGGCCGCTGGCCTGCAGGTTTTCAGTGCATCCCTGGTCTGACACACTCAACTCAAATTAAATGAACCCAACAGCCAATGAAGTTCAACACAATGTCTTATTCATTTGAGTGAGGTGTGTTGAAGCAGGGATGCATTTAAGACCTGCAGGATTGTGGCCCTCGAGGATGGCAGCTGGGCACCCCCACCCTCACCTGTCACCTTATGTCTTCAACCCAGGGAGAGACTGACGCTTTGAACACTCACCAGCCTCCCTCAAGCCCTTGTGATTTTATTCAGAGGGTGGGGCCCGAGCTGAACTCGTCTTTGGGTTCCACGCATACACAAACACGCAGACACACACGAATCTCACACAGATGCTTATCCTTTTCTCAGGACTTACACCCCCCCCCCCCCCCCCCCGTACTTAATGTGCATCTGCTCCCTGAGGAGAAGAAATGGACCAGTAGTGTTTTCATTGCCAAGGATACACACAGGAAGTTTTGGACTGGAACTCCGACACTGAGCTTTCGTTTGGGACTGATATGAATCAGAGGTGTTTTTAAAGGTTCCCTCCTCTTCTGCTATTTCCGCTGCTGCTGCTACTGCAAGTGTTACTTATGCATGAGTCTGTCTCAGCTCATCTGCCCTGCACATAGAGTTAGGATTAAAAGAGAAGGCATGATTAGTTTTCTGAATCTAACTGGGGTGGAAGGACAATCATGTTGTGTTCTTTTTCTTTTATTATTCTGGGAAATGATGCATCAGTTATGATCAGATGTGCTTCTGTTGCTGGATATGTGGATGTCTAAGGGAAGAAAAATAGATCCACTCTCTGATTCTTCTCAGGGAGAATGTGTTACGCAAAGATAAAACCTAAAGGAGGAAAGCCGGCCCCTCCTCCACCCTGCACCAACCTGTTCTAACACACGCTTATCTGGTCTTACTTACCTTAATGCAAAGTAAAAAGGTCTGAAAACATCA
Source organism: Telmatherina bonti (assembly GCF_933228915.1). NCBI lineage: Eukaryota > Metazoa > Chordata > Actinopteri > Atheriniformes > Telmatherinidae > Telmatherina > Telmatherina bonti. The sequence continues at coordinate 34,445,205 of NC_136624.1, read as the reverse complement.
AGATGCTGTCAGAGATCTTCATTCACATCCAGTTTGCAATTTTCTTCTGCCTTCCTTCTCCAGTACACTCGATCCTAACCTGTCCACGGATGCTAACTGTGACATCATTCTCCTTTTCCTTGCCTCAAATCTCAATCTAACCACCTGCATGAACTCCAGCTGCGAGTGAAGCTTAGAGAAGCAGCCTACATACCTTTCCTGACACATTTCAGCAACACAGCTACTGTATTTGAGTTCTAATTGAATGTGAGAGGACCTTTTTACACCAAAGCTGAATGGGGTCAAATCTACTGCGAGGGTTTTTAAATGGACACTCGGAGGTTTGTTCAGTGAAAGATGCTGTTTGTAAAAAATCAAACCAGCTTCTGTTTTGCACATATAGATTCAGGTCACCGAGTGGCCCTCCCGAAAACAATCTGGGCTTGGCATGCATTCATGTTTTCTTTTATCCTCCCGCCTTCCTCCCCTCCTTAAAAGAAAAGAAAGAAAAATATATCAAATTCATGATAATGGCTATGATGTACCAATGATGTGTTTGCAATGCATATGTATTATGTAGACACTGGAAAAAATAGTGACAAGGTTTAACTTTGTTGTTATTATGAATATTAATATTTTTTGTATCATTCCTAGCGGTTGGTGTGTGAGTGTGTGTGTGTGTGTGTGTGAGATCATCCAGGGCAGTGACAATAATATGAGTTGTTCAGATGAGTGTATGTGTATGTTTATCATCTTTCTCTGATTGGGCCTCACTTATCATGCATTAAAGTGTGCGTTTAGTGCACTGATACACTGCAATGTTGCATTTCAACAGTGAATTAGGTTGTGGTTAGTTTTGGGGAGAGGAAAAAACAGTGTGCATGTTTATCATGAAGTGAAAGCATTTAACCAAAACCTTTTGCAAACTTTGTTTCTCTGTAAATCCAATCAAAATACGGATAGATGAGGCCTGCTGTCCACAAGTACACACTTCTCTGAAAACCCAAACCTGTGTTTTTATCACCACAACCACCCAAAGTCCAAGCTGTTCCTGCTGGCAGTGCCTTTTGTTTCACGTGCCCCAGTGTATCTATGTACAGTGTGTTTCAGCACACGCAGGTGCCTGAGTACATGTATGGGTGCAAAGCTGTGTTTCTTGGGTGGTGCTGTATGTCTGCGTGCCCTAATGTCATTACACTCATGTGTTACTGTCTATGCGCGCATGCGTGTATGTGCGTGTTATTTATTTCACGGTTTGAGACTTTTTATTTCCATTTTATTTAGTTTTATTTGAAGAAGTGTGTATACATATAAGTAGATCTGTACAGAATATTAAAATGAAATAAAAATGGTAATCCCTTTATTGAAATATTCTTGTTTATTGGTGTTTTTCCACTACAGCTGGGTTGTAAAAAAGAAAAAAAAAATCACATCAGAGTGGAATCTATGGAAATGTAGAGCTGTCATCCTAATGAAAAAAATAACTGGGGGGCCCTATCCTGTTATAATGTGATCATTTAGTGTAATAACGTGAAACTATTACGTTATTACATGATCATTTTTTATTGTAAAAATGTATAACCACTTGAATGCAGCTAAGATGATGCAGTTTGTATTCAAAGCGATTCCCAAATTGATCAATCAGAAATTTTGCCACATGAAGAGGACCGAACTCATTCTTCCTTCTGTACAGGCCCACACCTTTTAAAATGGCCCTTAAAGTAAGCATACTTATTACAATTTCATCCAAAGTTTTCAAAAGCAGCAACATTTCACCATGTCTCATTGCAAGTATGAAGTCAAACTTTATAAATTCCTGTAAATGAGCCATTTGGCTTTACCAAAATAAGTTATCAATCAATCTGGACAAAGCACATTTTATTGTCTTCACCAACAGAAAAAAACGTTTCAAGGTGTCAGTTAAATTAGATGGGCTGAAGATCCAACGAGGAAAGGAAACAAAGTTCCTTGGTGTAATAATTGATGAAAAGTTAAATTGGAAAACTCATATAAACCATCTTAAACTAAAACTGTTAAAAAAAAAGTTGCAGTACAACATAAAATTAAAAGTTCATTGGACAGGAAAGCTTTGTATATTGTTTGTAATGCATTGTTCATTCCATATGTGATATACTGTTTTGAAGTATGGGGAAGCACATATGAAACATTGACATAGCCAGTATATATTCTGCAGAAAAGAGCCATTAGGATTTTTACTGGAAGCAATAATCCTAAAATTCATCAAATCCATTGTTTGTGCAACATAAACTGTTGAAATGAAAGGAAATTGTTGACTACAACATTTTACTGATTTTTACTATTAATTTTTACTATTATTCAAAATCTGTTGCGATAAAATATTCAAATAAAATTTATACAGAGAGAAAGTCATTATTCATTTAAAAATGTGTGGGTATTTTCAGGAAACCATACTTCAGGACTACATTAAAAGAGCGATGTATTTCTGTAAAAAGGGTCAGTTTGTGAAATGATTTGGACCAAGAAGTGAAAGAATTAACATAAAAAATTATGTTTAAAATGATAATTAAAGAAGGTGTATTAAACAGATATTATGAATAATATAAAAACTAAATTACGGCCAATGTTGTGAGATAAGATTAAAAATGAGTTATATAACTGATGTTACAAGAAAATAGCAAGGGGGAAAACAAAAAACAATTTAATTGGTGGGATGTCTTGTATCTGATTAAGTTATGAAGATTTATTTTCATTTTTGTATAAATTTTTTGCTTTTGGTCTGTTTATTTACTGCACTGATGTTTGGGTGAAAAGGGGCAGATAATATACAGTTGTGCTCATATTTATTCATACTCTTTCATTAAAGAAGGAAAAAACAGCTGCCAGTAAAATAAGCTGAAATTGACTAAAGTAATAAGAAATAAAAATTTTAGGAAAATTATTGCATGATTTTCTAATTCTGGTTCAATAGAAATATTTATTTTAAAAGCAAACAAATAAGATAATTTATTACATATTACATCACTCATAAACTGATATATAAACTTAATGTTTCCGCTCCAGTCAGGTGTTTTCTGTTCCTCTCAGTCAGACTTCTGCACCTGTTGACAGGTATTTTGTCCCACTGTTCAACAGAAAAGTGCTCTAATTTGTCCAGGACCAATTTTTTTTTTCTTTCTTTCTTCAACTCAATTAAATGAAAAAGCAATGTCTCATATTACTAAACTATATTTTTTGCAAATTTTTAGTTATTGTTCCTTTTTAAGTCTCCAGTTATTTGAGTGACTGTTGTAAATTCTACCTTTTCTTTAATGAAAGGGGATGAATACATATGAGCACAACTGTAAGACTTTACTTCTGCTGCTCCTTATTTCATTCAACTTTAAACTTGAAAATATGTTCAGATTTTAAAATATGTTTTGATCTATTGAATGAAATGAACGATTTAAAAAAAAAAAAGAAACATTTGTGATCTCCTATCCACCCCGCACAAAATTTCCTCATCTAAAGTCGAAAATGCCCAAATTCACATTCTCAAATATATCACGTTCTAACGTGATATGTTTCACGTCCAACTTTTTTTTTTTTTTTTTTTTTTATCAGGATGACAGCTCTACGCTTCTGTAGCAGTCGTATCCAGTGAAATAAGGTTTTTTGTTGCTTGCAATATAAGTACATATTATCTGATTTGCTTCTATGAAAGGCATGACTTCTACAAAACATATTATGTCACCGATTTGATCATGACATGATCAGAAAAGAATAGCTATCCAAGTCATGATTTCCTGTGGTCAGCTTGCAATGCTTTCAAGTCACCAGCAGGTGGCGACACATAGTTTTAACCTGCAAGTTTTCTCTGCACACTGAATGTAAGCTGTTCACCAGCAGATGCTTGTTTGTGATATACAGAGAGAGAGAGAGAGAGAGAGAGAGAGATTCTTTTAATGTCCTGATATGTTTGATAGAATAAAGCATTTAAGTTTTGCAGCTGTTCTTAGTTTCACAATGCTTTCCCTGATATAGCTGCTTTAAGGAGATCTCTGTGTTCAAAGGGAGTTTAGAATATGGTGCTAGACTAATAAACTCACAGGTGTCAGTGTCTGTCACAAGGCTTAGGTCCAAATACAGCCAGAACCCCTTGCAAGGACCTATAGGTAGCTTTGCACCTGGTCCCATGTCTTGCTGTAGCCGTAAATTCATCAGCGGTGATTAAATTGGTGCTTGGTCACACACTCACACCTTGAACTCTGTTTAGAGGAAAGTGCAAAGAAGTACATAAGTTTATAGGTTTTGTGACCCTACTCTCAGCATATACTCAGCATGGCCAAAGCGGTCTTCAGGCCTGGCTGCAGGCCAGAGGAGCCATCTAAAACTGTGTCAGCATGCATATTTATGGCAGCAAATATAGACAGACCCCACTTCTCACCTCTGAGAAAGAGCTAAGATTAGCAACACCCTCTACCCAGCATGTATCACTTTCTGAATTTAGCCCATTCCCCTTCTCATGCCGGCCCGGTCTTACTCCGTCTGTCCTCTGCACTGCCTCCCACTATTTCTAGCCTTGTATAGATCACCATTCCCTCTCAAGTTTCAATCCACAGTTCTCCTCATAGGGTATGCAAAGTGAATAACCACCACCACCACCACAGCACTGTGTGGACCTGCGAAAGGCTGCAACTTTCATTCTTTTAAATATGTATTCATATGAAATCTTGTATTTTATATAACTTAATAGAAATTGATATTTATTTGTCGCACATAAACAGCACAGAAGTGCTGATACTTTAGCAAAATATCTTTAGTTGATAAATATGGACTTAAATGTGGTTTATGTGTCTCCAGTAACTTGTTTAGAGTGTATTACTGATTTTTTTCCCCCAACTCTTATTTTAAAGAGCTTCATAAACTCACAGTGCATTGCATTGGTGCCATGCAGTACTCCGGAGAAACGCTAGAGGGCGCCGTTCTGTACGTTTCGGTGCTCGCTAAGCACCGCCCCGCTGCCCTCCCTCTGTTTGCCTGCTGACTCTCTGCTCACTGAAGACGCCCTTAGCAACAACACGCAGCTCCGTCGAATAAGACACTCTGAAGGATTTACAAGGTGCAGCATTACTGCACTCACTTCTAGTGAAGCTTCCTGCGAGGAGGATCCTCCGCTCGCTTCTCATGCAAACATGAGGTTTGTGTAGTACAGCTAGCCTGCTCCAGGCTAGCCATCACCGGAGACGAGCAAAGCAGCCCCAAGCTGTCCCGAAAAGGAGGACGAAATCCTGGGTGTTTGCTAACTATCAAGTCAGCTAAGCGGGACGGGAATGGTGCTCTGGATCGACTCATTGTACCGTCAGAGAAAGGCGAGGGGAACGAGGGTCAGACAAGAAATTTGTAACATTTGGACTCAGACTACTTTCAGCAGAGGGAGCGGCTACCGTCCGGACGGCTGTTTTTGTGGCTGTGCGAGCTAGCCGAGCTAGCCGAGGGAAACGACCCCCCACCGTCTCTGCTGAAGCTTTTCAGACTGCTGTAAAGGCTCATCCTGACCAGACCGAGTGTGAGAGTCTAAATTCACGATTCTGGGGTTTAAAAAAGCAAGGATGAACCCCTGTTAAAGCCAAAAAAAAAGAGAGCTAGTTTACCCCGAGGAGACTAAACGACTCAGATCAGCAGAATAACTCAAGATTTTTTGGACTCTTCTTGAAAGCAAACACTTTTAAAAACAAAGTTTAAATGTTGTTAGCTGAGTTTGCACGGCTTTTTTTCTATTTTTGTTAAAAAAAAAAAAAACAACAACAAGACACATCCTGGATTGTTTTTTAACTTTGGATGCTGGCATCACCAAGTTGTTGCAATCATGATGATAATAAGCAGAAAACCAGAGGGCCCAATGGCAACAGGTGACTAAAGTCTTCTCAATGCTTCTGTCTGCTTTTCCCCCCTTTATTTTTCATTTAAATGAAGTTTTTACGCGCATGTTGTGGCATTAGTTGTATTTAAACACACATCTTGTGCTTAAAGTTGCTTTGATTAACAAACTTCTCCAGACTCTTGGTTTGGATATCACGTGGTGTCTTTGTGGGAACATCGGTATCCTAGCAGCTGACAAGATGCGGGATGTAAACATGTTTTCTTTTGCTTTGATATTTCACAATCAAATGCAATATGGATATGATATTGATAGTTCCCAAAGCACGCCAGAGTTTTGGGAGTCAGACCAGGAAGTGCCGAGTTGTTTACACCTCTTGTAAGCATCTACTGTCACGTTTTATTGGCTGCTATGTTATCTAGCTTGGAGTTTGCACCATGATCATCATTGATGCCATTGTTGTATATTTGTCCTAGAGCTGACATTAATTGTGCTTGGTTCCAGGATGCGATTAAAGATAGTTGTTCTGTTTCCTAAGAAGAAATGACACTATTAGATGTTTAAGGGCTGATAAAGATCTTAAAGGCTGAGATGTTTTCTATGGTTCATGGTGAAGAGGAGGCGCAGTAGTGGGCAAAAAGCTGACTGTACCTCACCACATTCCCACTCACACGTTTTATGGCACATGATCTGCTGTGTCTGTTTGCTCGAACCTTGTTCCCTGCACTGTACTGTGTAGAAAGGGTGTGTGTGGGGGTTTCAGAGCATGTGGACCTGTTGTATGTTTGGTTACAAAGACGATTGGGCTCTGATGATTTTTGGTTTTGATTAGGCAACTAAGTCAGATCCTCCACAGCAATTGCTGAGCCCCTACTGGGTGATTAGGAGTTTTCAGAAGGCTAATGGGGGTCTGTGCTTGCCTAATATTGTGCGTGGAGCCCTAATGCTGCTGGTTGCTGCGCTGTGCAGGTTTAATGCGCCTGTATCCAAGCAGCAGGTCTAATCTGTCCAGGAGCCGGTCGAGCACAAGGGATGTGGGCTCTGACGCACCTGCACATGGTTACAGCGCTCTGAGGGACCAGTCAGAGAGAACATCAAACATGCCAAAACTGAAGGCTTTTGCTAATAAGCTAACCCAACACAATAGCTTTCTAAGTGGCTTACGCTGCCGGGTTATTCAACGTGGTTTCATACTATCAGAGCTTATACGCTCGCCTCCGTTGCACTGAAGCAGCAGAGTGTACGCTTGTAAGTTGAACGCCAGCCGAGCTAAACAGCAGGTCGGTGGAGGTTTGTCATTTTTAGCAGCTGGCTTCTGCCTACAGGTCGCAGACGCGCTGCTCATCCATCTACTCTTGTCTGAATCAGCTCATGTTTCTGTAGGAGTTTGGCTCGACGCCACAGAGGTGAGCATGAAACGCGGCACTATTGAATGACAAGCTCTCCCATACATCCCTCTATGTTGGCTCAAACTCCGAGCACACCTGGTGTGTGTGCTTTAAATGACTTGGCCTGAATGGACAGATGGACAGATGGAAAGATGCTGTCGTCACTGAGGCATCTGTTACCCCCATTAGGCCAATAATACCACTTGCAGCGCTAGCGATCTGGGACCCTAAGCCCTATCTAAGCTGGTCAGGTCAGAGCCCTGGCCCTGGATACAATGTATGGGACACAATAGATACAATAGTGTATCTGGTAATAATGGCCTTTTCACAGTAAATGTGGGCTTGGACGTTGTGGCAGACAAAATTCATGCTGGTCCCCAGAGGACAGCAGCCCCGCTGAGGTTAGATGAAGGGATCTGTCAGGCTGTTATAAGTCATTTGTTTTAGCGTCCAGGTAGTTATTGGAACTGGGAGGCAATCAATGAGTCTTTGCCTGGTTTAGGCAAACAAGGGATCATCTGTCTCCGTGGACGAGATTGAATTTCTTCCAGTCGACATTACCCAGAAACGTCGTTAATCAAGTGTGTCTGTGCTGCAAATCTTTGGTACGCCCCACGCTAACGCATTGTTGCATTGCTCTCCCCCTTTTCCTTCCCAGTAGCACGCCACGGTGACGGCCTGTACGACTCTTACATGAGGACAGACCACATCCTTAAAGACGAAGCAGATACAAACAGTCCGTCTGGGCTGCCCCCGATGCCCAAACACACAGTAAGTAGACACACAAACGCACACACAGACGTAAGCACAAAGCCAGTTAAGCTCCGTTTCCTGTGCTGAGATTCTCTGCCTCTCCAGACATCCTGTCCCTCAGAGAGATATCCCCCAGTCAGCCTTGTTCATATCCATCACATTTCTACACCCCACCACCTCCCTTTTAGTCTGGCTGTGTTGTTTTGGACGCTTATCTCTTACCTCATCTCTTATCTCCAACAGTTTCATCCCATTTTATACCTCTCAGGAATAAAAAAAAAAAAAAGCCATAATCATGTGAGCACTATTGACTGAGGCCATAAAGGAGCGATCGCTCTATCAGGCAGCTTTGCATGATTTGCCAAAGCGAAGGAGCCATTTTGTGTCCTCAGTTGCTGTAAAATGCAGAAATCCACGAGCCGTTATCACTTTTGTAAACTTCAGTTACTTGAATGTAGAGAAAAATCTTCATTTCAGGCTGCAGATGTTCCAAATTTACCACCATACACAGCACGTTAACTTCCTGTTTGGCCTTTACCAGCCTGATAAGCTTGCCTGCTCGGACAAATTACTGGACGGAAGAGCCGACTGCGGGCTGTTTTGATAAATCTCAGAAAATCAACCCTCTTTGTTAATTAGCGGATCCCATTGTGATAAGCTCATTGAGGTTTTTACATCCTTCTATTCCAACCAATTCTACTTAAATAAAAGAGGGGGAGGATTATTGAACACATACAAATGACAACGAGGAGCCCCAGTTGGAGCAGCTCCCCACCAGGTTTTCCTCTTTGAACGTCCCCTTCAGCAGAAAATGTGCACACAACCCGCAGCCTATGCAAATTATCATAGGCAGAGAGCTGGTTTGATATATTGTAAAGATTTATTGGGCTTGAAAATGTGACCCACAAACAAATACACCAATCAACAAACATTGTGCCCCTCCTCCTCCTCTTCTCCCGGCTCGTGTAATCCTCCCATCAGTGGGCTTGCACAGAGGTTAGTCCTAGTTTTCTATTCCAGAGCCTCTCCTCTTCCATTTGTGTTTTCTGTAGCGCTGCTGAACGTGACTGACAATAGCGTGCCCCAGTTCTGTGCTCGGAGAGCTGTGATGTAAACCCTATTTCGTGTAAGCAGAATGTATTAACTATTTAGATGGTTGCTGGGAATTGTTGTCGAACCTCGCGATGCAAAATTGATGAAGGAGAGGTAGTAGGGATGTTGAGGCTTCGGCTGTGTTACGACTGCAAGCTACCTTGCTACGGTTTGCTGCATCCGGCCCAACTTGTGCGACGTAATTTCTGTTGCGCAACCCTGCGTGTGCTTCATGGAAGAAGAAAAGCATACTTAGGTGTCTCTCTGCCAGCAAAGAGATAAGCTGTCCTCCATCTGCCGCAGCATACAGATTTACACGCAAGCCTTCAGCACCTTCATTAATACCTGCGTTTGAGAAGCTCCATCTCTTCCACTTCCTGCGTTGGTGGTTTTTTTTTCTTTCCGACCCCGTCTAACTGCACCCTACGTCCCTCATCACGCTCCAATCCATTGCAGCGAGGCACGTGCCGGACAGCTTTGATTTTTATGTCAGGATTCGCAGCTTGTTGGAGCGATGAGGCCTCGAATCGATGACATTCGCCGCGTTTCAACTTTTGCCCAGCAGCTGCATGGGAGCTGAAAGGCTCGCATTAAGTTAATACTATATGGTTACATGTATGCAAAGCAACGCTGCATTCCACCTCTAATTTTAGGACTCAAACCTACAACACAAACACTCCCCCAGCTGAGTTCTCTTTCAAGGGAGCACGTCGACACCCACTTTTAAAGTGCTATTCCTCGTTTGGTTTAGTCGTCTTTCGGACCTGATGTTGCTTCTGCCGTAGACCCGCTCGGCTTTGGAGGCCGAAGCTGAGCGGAAAGGAGCCAGGAAGTCTGTATACCTCTTCTTTTGGAAGGCAGCGATGAGTTTGTCAGTATGTCTCAGCAGCAACACCGCTGCTGTAGTGTAAGAGTATAATCTGACTTTAATGACCGTCATTTCCCTTGTGCTCCATAATCATGTGGAGGGTTTTTCCGCTTGTGAAAGGAGGAGGAGAGACGGAAGAAAGAATTCCTGGGGTTGCCAAAATAAAACTTATTTACTGGAAAGACTCTTGAGCTTTTTCTAAACTCTCATAACCCCACAGGTCACCTTGAGTCGTGGTGGGTCTCTGAGTTTTTATGTTTGTAAGCATAAATGATAGATAATAACGTCTTCACTGATATTTTAGTAAAGATGGCTGTGTGTCAGTCTGATCTGATTATTAACCTCCAGCCACAGCGCGCTTGTATGAAGCCAGACGTTACCTGTTCAGTCCAAATAAAATATCTAAAATATCCCAAACCAGTGAAAGAAGTTTAATATCTGACTTCCCTTGATGACAAGTTACTGCATTTCTTTTTAACTTTTACCTTTAGCCTAATTGCCAGCAGCTGTTACAAAAACAAGTGGGTGGGGATTTGAAGCGGGTTGTGCGTGTGTGTTTTTGGTTAGGGGTGGGTTTGTCACCTCTAAAGCATTTACAGCCAAACTGGATCTAGATCCTGTTGTGCCAGTTTGCCATCTTTATTAGATTCTTTGTGTTTGTCGCTCGACAAAACGTTTGGGCTTGAGTCGCACAAAAACCTGAGCTGCATCTGATGTGTGCTGTGCTTTCTGTTTTCTCAGTTTAGTTTGGAGTCTGTGTGTGTTTTCACAATGTGCCGTGGGCCACAAACAAATCTATTAAAGCCCATACTGGTGTGTGTGAGACGGTGATCAATCCAGACGGCCGCTAATCTTATTAGGGGTGGGAAAATCGAAACGAAAAATCAAAACGAAAAAACTTTTCTTTTGCTTCACAATTTTAAAATTGATTTCTTCTTTGAAAAAATTTTTTTTCTCAGATAAATAAAAATAATCCTCTTTTTTTTTGTCATTTTTATTGTTATTATTGATCTTTTTACTTGTCTTCTTTGGTATTATAGCAGCAGAATGATGGTCTGGCTGCTGTGTTGTTTTTTTCCAAATTGAAATCAAGATAAATGGGAAGCAAAAAAAAAAAGTTTTATACATTTATTTTGTTTTTCATCTACAAAAATCAGCAATATTTAAGAATTGTGAGAAACGCAATTTAAATCGAATCGGCTCCCAAAAAAATCAGAATCGAATCAGGAGAAAAACATATGGAACGGCCCTAAATCTTGTTGATCAGTCTTATTCGGTGTGAAATGCTGAAATAGTTAGAGCCAAGCTGAATATTTTATTAGTTTTTGAAGGTTTCTGAACTTAAACACAACCAGAAAACTGCGATTGTGTGTTACGTCTTTCATTTCCCACAACTCTTTGTGTTTCATCCTTCCTTGCAGGTTGTCAGCAACAAGGTTGTAATGAGGGATCAGGTGACAATGCGTGGCACCCAGCTGAAAGTCAAGTACATGTACGAAGACTCGACTAACAACCGAAAGATCAATGCCATCACCACGGCAACCACTCAGAACGGCGTGAGCGCAGGCCAGACGCCTACCAAGTCTGCGCCAGTGTCCAGCCTGTCCAAGGAGCACAGTGTTGACAGGTGAAGAAAAAGCTGCTGAAATATCTGTTTGTTTTATGGAAGGAGAAGAGCATCGCTTCATTTGTTTTCGATCTTTGTGTTTCTGTTTGCCACAGCACTGAATCCAGTAAAGGATCCAGTGAATCTTCAGGCTCGCATGGCGCTGGGAACGGAGGGAACAGCGCCAAGCTGTGTGGCCCACTCACACCTGACCAGGCTCTGAGACTGTACCGATCCCAACTTAGCCCCCTGGAGCAGTCAGAGATCCACTCCTTCCCAGATATCTACTTCGTGGGACCCAATGCCAAGAAGAGGGCTGGCATCGCTGGAGGCAGCAACAACTGCGGCTACGATGACGAGCAGGGTGGTTACATTAACGTCCCCCACGACCACCTGGCCTACCGCTACGAGTTCCTGAAGGTCAGACACACAGTTTGTCACTGTTGAGCTTCGAGACGCGGCGTCCTCTCTAAATTCTTCAATAATGAACCGAAATTCTTCCGTGTGGTTTCTCAGATCATCGGGAAGGGCAGCTTTGGCCAGGTGGCTAAAGTATACGACCACAAGCTGCAGCAACACCTGGCGCTGAAGATGGTGCGCAACGAGAAGCGCTTCCACCGGCAGGCGCAGGAGGAGATCCGCATCCTGGAGCACCTGCGCAAGCAGGATCGTAACGGCACCATGAATGTCGTGCACATGCTGGAGAACTTCACCTTCCGCAACCACATCTGCATGACCTTTGAGCTGCTGAGCATGAACTTGTACGAGCTTATCAAGCGCAACAAGTTCCAGGGCTTCAGTTTGCCGCTGGTCAGGAAGTTCGCGCACTCCATCCTGCAGTGCCTGGAGGCGCTCAGCCGGCACAGGATCATTCACTGTGACCTCAAGCCAGAGAACATCCTACTCAAACAGCAGGGCCGCAGCGGCATCAAGGTGAGGCGCAGCTTGGCGGGAGGAAGTTGTGCGCCGTCTAGGGCTGCTCGATTATGACAAAAATTATGATCACGATTATTTTGACTGACACTGAGATCTCGATTATTTAACACAATTGTCAGGGGAGCACTTTATATCAATAAACATGCAAGAAGAGATTTAAGTTAGTTTGTCCACAAGTATTTATTAACCCTTGTATATAAAAAAAGACTAAAAACGTCCCCAAGGTGAGCTAAAAAGGATCATCAGCCACGGCCCTTTAATGGAGTCACTTTGCGATGTCGCTCCTTTTTCTCCCCAGTCTCTTGATGTATCTCCGATTCCGTTCCAGGGAGGGATCTGTGTGAGGGACAGGTGATCAGCCACTGAATAGGCCTGCTAGTCTGCCTGAAGGGGTGGGACATTAATCGCCACCTGCAGGAAAAGAGGGAGAACTTAGCTGAGAGGAGGGGGGGGTTGTCAAACTCTCCCCCTCCGCTGTTCCACCGACGCGTCACTCTCTCACTCTCCGCCACTCCGTTACGCTGCGCCGACAGGAGATGCTGAAGGGAGAACAAACTGCGTTCTCAACAGGCCAGTGACAGGTGGAGACTTAGGTGCTACTTAGCTGGTCAAAGCAGGGCTCCTAAAATCACCACAGCAAGTCTAAAAGAAAAAGCACTAAAACCATGCAAAACGGAGCCCTGCTATGTCGCCACTCCAACAAAACAACACTTAGCTTAGAGGAGGGGGATTGCCGAACGCTCCCCCTCCTGACCCAGCTGATTAATGCGTTGCTATGGTAACGCCCCGTAACGGAGGGACATTACAGTGTTTAACTCGCCGAACTATGTATAGGAAAATAATGCAGCCAGTTGTCGCTGACAATGGTATAAACTATGTTTAGGTGAACTTCCACAACCTACTGCAGTTATTCTACATTGACCTGCAGCCGGAGCCGACTGAGACTGGCCGCCTGGGAGTGCTTTAGGACGGGAGAGGCTCCCGCTGCTCCTTCCTTACAGTAACTGCAGAACAATATGTGCCTTCAAGTCAGTTGCCAAAACACCAGAAAAGTCTCTAAAAACTCCAGTAAAAGTTGCTAGATTTGTCGCTTTTAACAAAAAAAAAAGTCGCCAGATTTAGCGAGAAAGTCGCCAAGTTGGCAACAGTGTCTGAATGAAAGCAGAGCGGCTGTGGGAGGAGTTTACTGCACAGCGCTGCAATGCTGTGCAAAGAGAAAAATAATCGCACCCTTTTATTTTCATAATCGTTGAAAACTCAGATCGTAATTGAGACCAAGATCCGATTAATCGCCCAGCCCTGGCGCCGTCTGGCGATTTTTCTAGGTTCAACGCTCATTTCTCCCGTTTGTTCCTCTTTGTCTCTTGCAGGTGATTGACTTCGGCTCCAGCTGCTTTGAGCACCAGCGGGTGTACACCTACATCCAGTCTCGTTTCTACCGAGCTCCGGAGGTGATTCTCGGCTCACGTTACGGCCTCCCCATCGACATGTGGAGCTTCGGCTGCATCCTGGCCGAACTGCTGACTGGTTACCCGCTGTTTCCCGGCGAAGACGAGGGCGACCAGCTGGCCTGTGTCATGGAGCTGCTGGGGATGCCCCCGCAGAAGGTTCTGGAGCAGGCTAAAAGAGCAAAGAACTTTATCAACTCCAAGGGCCACCCACGCTACTGCGGAGCCAACACCCTGCCAACCGGGGCCACCGTGCTGACGGGGTCTCGCTCGCGGCGCGGCAAGATGAGAGGACCCCCTGGTAGCAAGGAGTGGAGCGCTGCTCTGAAGGGCTGCGAGGATCCCACGTTTACTGACTTCATAAAGAAGTGTTTGGACTGGGATCCCTTGTCCCGCCTCACCCCCAGCCAGGCCCTCAGACACCCCTGGCTCTACCGCCGGCTCCCCAAACCCTCACCTGGGACAGAGAAGAGCCCAGGGCCTACTGTGAAACGACTTCCCGAGCACCACAGCACCTCCTTTCCCTCCATCCTGGCAAAAGGAGGGCCCGGTTTAGGCACCACAGCTGCCAGCAACAAACTGAGGAGCAACATGATGGGAGATTCAGGGGAGGCCATACCTCTTCGCACAGTCCTACCTAAACTTGTCTCATAATGAAGAAAGAGAGAGAGAGTCTCCTCTAAGCTCCTCTTCTTCTTCCCTGTTCCCGCCTATGCACTCCTCAGGAGGAGTCAGAGTACTGGAGAAAGTGGTTTTAAAACTCGTTTGGTGGTTCTTTTATTTGTTTTCTACTGAGCGGTGTCGACACCCCAGTTTCTGCTTTTAATGTTTGCTAAAGAGAGAGATTGATGATAAAAGAAGCATTAAAGTTTTTATACCGAGGATTTCCTGGAGCGGCCGTGGAGTTTCTGTCCGCAGCCCGCCGACAGGGTTTCACTTAGACGTCGCTTTTTAAAAAATGGAAAAAAAACCCAACCTGTGTGAGTGGACAGCTTTGTTGACGAGAAAATGTTTTTAACCCGCGCTCGGTCTCACTTGAGTGTCACGTTTGAGCAGAACGCACTCGAGCACACTTGCACACTGTCACCTGCCTGACTTCACACTCGTAACACTCGCAGGATGCTGCCGTTTTCATACGTTTCAAACTTGAAAAGGGCTACAGAGATTACTCCCACTGGGTTAGCGTTTAGGAAGATTATATTTGTTCACCTCATGGAAGTTAATAGAGGGAAGAAAAGGACTCGTGTTCATGTATGTGGGTACTGATGTAAGTATTCCCGACACAACATAAATGCCTTTAAACAGGTAAAAGGGGGGGTCTGCTTTCTTTGTAGTGAATAACTAGAGAAACATTTTAAAACACAAGTCTTGACTTCTTGGTTTTTCTCTTCCCTGCCTTCTCTGACCCCGGTGCGTAGCCGGTGAGACGCCAGGAGACATGAAAAGGACATGAGACAACCTATTTACAGCTCTCCCCATCCTCCTCCTCCTATCTGCAGTTTTCACCATGCTGGTGACAAAAGGGGGAGGGGCAGTAGCACCACTCAAACTTTGTCACGAAGGTGTCACCATCACGCTCGCAGAACTTCCCAGCTGGTTTATGAGACACTGTTTTATGTGTAGCCGCATAAACGGATAAACACACGGGGAGAAGAGTCGACGCACGAGCGATCGGCAGGAAAGTTGTTTGCAAGTTTGTGTCACGTTGCTCTTCCCTGTGATGGGCTGCTGGCGGTGGTAGTCCAATTGGAAGAATATGGCAGGGTGTGAGGTATGTTGGGGGAACATGAAGAGCGGGATGTTTTAATGTCAGTCAGAATTCTTTAGGTTTATTTTAGGGGAGATGTAGAGGACAGGCCAGTGATGGAGGATTTTTATTATTTTTTTTTCTACGGTACTGAAAAATGAAGTGTTTCTCAGGGAGACATACTTGATACATCCCTCAAACTTACAGTAAGCCCCCCCCCCCTTCCCTGCATCCCTACTGTCAACGAACACGAATGCCGCAATCTCTGGCTCCGCTGAGAGCCAGAGATTGCATTTACGATTTTCCACGGAGGGGGACATGCATGCGCCACAGTCTGACCTACATTCACTCCTCCCCTCCCAACTGTCTCTTTTTTTTCCTCTCACTCTGTCTCATGTAGGGCAGGGAACCTCTTTAACACAAATAAATAGTGATGGTGCTGTCCATAGTGCTCGCGCGCACGCACACACAGACACGCGCACACTAAACACGTCAGGTGCATGTTGATGTGGACCACACCATTCAAAGAGTTCTCTCTCTTGTCCCTCGTTTTCTAAGTGAGACTGTCAGGGATTTCTACTTTTGTCTCCAGCTTTTGGTTTTCCTTTTTTTTTTTTTTTTTTTTTTTTTATATATATATATATAGAAGTGGTTTCTGTTGCTTTTCACTCCAGAATATCAAGAGGATGTAAAACCGCAAAAGCCAGACGAGCAGAAAGCCGCGTACTGTCCCGTTATACTAGTGGTGTGAGTTAGGAAGGTGTTCAGCATGAAATCACAACCTGTTATCAGACTGAGTGACGACGAGAAGAGAAACTGTACAGTAACCAAATGAAGTTGTGATAGTTTCTTTTTCTAAAAAAAAAAAAATCTAAATAAAATTGCTGTTCAGTAAAAATGTGTTGCTGTGGGGTGATTTCTTTTTTCACTGGCAGACTGTTACAGTCCTGTAAGTGTAGTCCCGACCGTCATGGCAGTCGGGTGAGTCCTGTTGGGGACAGGGTGACACAGAGGGACAGTTTTCACCTGTTTTTGTCTCCTTAACCGTGTTTGCATTTTGGCACTTGCAGCCTTTATCGTAAAACACAAACCGGCTCTGGTTCAGCTGATAGTCACGAAGAAATGAGTTGGATTTCTGTCAGTGATGAGGTTACAGAGACACTTCCTTGGTATTATGCCCTGCTATGAAAGGTATGAAAGAGAACAGGTGAATTTATGCTTGTTGCACTTACTCATGCCGATGATTCATGCCATAAAACTGCTTTCTCTGACTGTAAGTCTGTTTTATGTACCTAATGGAAATTTACCCAAGTACAGCTGGATTATTTGACATATAAACAGCATATATTATACTTATTTTAATCTTAATTTTCGAAGACTTGTCTGCTTGTTTACAGCACTCTAGCATCCTATAAACCATGTTTAAGGTTCCAATGTACAAAATGAAGAATAGGCACGAGTAAAAGCAGCATAAGTGGATCTGAGCCTGATCTTTAAGGTAGACATCTTTATGAAAGGTCAGGGATGTAACCCTGAATGAGTCTAGTTTGGTCATGGTGGTGTAACACGCAGTAGCTCCTTTAGCTCTCTGAATACAGGTGGTTTAAAAGTTCAGGGACGTGAACACATATTTCTTATACATGTTGTCTTGTTTGTCATCTTTTCCCTTCATGTCCTCGTGGTGTGTTCAGCAGCGCGAGTTTTAAGCGGGTTGCAGGGTTGATTTGTTCCCACCATAACAAACTCAGGAATATGTAACAAGGTGCTTTGCTTCACGGAAAAACTGAGCAAGCCTCTCCCTGTTGTGATGATTTTGGAGCCGAGCCACTGACATTCCCGGTCCCTCCCAACTTCCTGCATTCACCTGCAGATCATCATAAAAAGATAAATATCACATGACTGATAACTCAACAGATATGTAAATGTCCTGTAAATATTCCCTTTAAGAATAGTTCAGGTTGTTTTTGCAGCTTTTAATATCCTTTAAGCCCCACATAGATAACATTCGAACTCCTTAAAAAGGAGGTTTAAGATGAAGAGGCAGCTGCAGGTGATAAAATGAACCAAGGGGGTGAAATGATGATTTCATATTTAGTGTTGCTGTTAATAACAGCTTGTTTTTTTTCAATGCTTTTGAGAGGATTTTGATCCGTTCTTTCATCAAAACAAAAGCTGTATTCCTTACAGTATTCCCAAACCAAAGATTATTATTATAAATATTTTTGTGACGATAATGAACTCCGTGACGTGCGAAAAGCGTCCACCTTGTGTGTGGCCTTGTCTCCTCATGGCAAAGAGAACAGCTCAGGTGTTCGGTGTTGTCATTCCAGGAAATCTGTGTTTAATATAGACAGCCTTTGTGACAGTTCTGGCTCAGTCTCACTGCCCGTTCTGCTGAATTACTCTAGAGATAAAGTTCCCTGTAAAACGAGACCCAAACACGTCTCGTCATTCCACTTGACCTTTGTGTGGTGTTCAGGTGGTGACCAGGAAACACTTTTCTAATGATTACGGTATATAACCATCCTCTTTAGTATGTAAAAAAAAAAGCAGCCTGATCACCGAGGCCCAGGTCTTGGTGTTTCATGGAGTGTTTACGCTGACAGGCAGGTGCCTGAAGTGAAGAAAAAGGCAGGTATGCATGAAACTGGAGGAGCTGGAGGAGAAACCGGTTGTGCAATAAGATCTAAACGAAAGATGAAATGTGTGTCATGCAGTTTTGGCCGAAACGTTTTGATGACAGCTGGTGTTTCAGAAAATAAGAGTGGGATTTTTTTTTTTTTTTTTTTTTAAATCATTGTCAGATGACTGTTTTATCTCCTACCATCTTTTCTAAAACGGCAAGTCATTGTGTCGTTATTCGACGAGGCTATTTAAATAAGAGGTCAGGCTGGATAAACAAGCAAGCAAAGCATGTGTAAGTTGAAAAATGACTCTGTTAAGTAAATCTGTCTCTACTCTGATCTATTATGTCTTCATATGAGTGTTTAGTTTACAAAATTACATTTTTTTTTAAACTTGTAAGTTAACTTTTAAGTGACTTATCCACAAACTTCCCTTCCAAAAGCATCTTGTAGGATTTGATCTAAACTACAATGTTTTTCTTTCCCATTCTGTCAATGCAGAGAGGAGATTTGGACCAATCCCATTAGATGTCAACCCAGTCCCCTTCTGACCATATGGTCCAAAGCTCTTCTGCTTTTACACCCTCTTTGACACACTGACTTCTGCTCTAAGAGCCGCACACATCACACGGTGCTTCCTCCTCCATACAAGATGCTTCCATGTCTGCAGACCATATGGAGGCACAGCAGGATCTCTGGTCCCAACTGGGGAAGGAGGGGAGGGGGTGGGGTGGGTGGGACAGGGTGATGACAGGTCTCTGATTACCATGCAGGTTAAGAAATCTTAACCTGTCTGCTGCTTCGGGTTTGGCTTGAGGGGTAAACATGTGCCCGCGTCGCTCTGCGCGTACCTTCATTCCCTTCATTTTCTTGTTGGATACGACTGACAAAATGTTCTGCTTAATATGAATCATGAGCCAGTGTGCTCTGCAATGCCAGCTCAAGTTTTTCCACTCAAAGGTCAATTCAGCCACTCTAAAAAAAAAAAGAAGACAATTGAAGTAATAGGAACAAGTTTAGTAACTGAGCTGAAGCACAACTGTGTTCAAACCTTCCAAAATGACAAGATAAACAGATAAAAAGCCAAACCTCCATGATGTCTGACCTTTCAATCACCAAAAAAGCCCCATAAATGTTTAATCTGTAGAGCTGAAGAATAAAAACATTGTTTTCCAGCTTCAGCCAGGAGAAAAGTCATCAGAAGTTTGTGCAGCCATGTAAATTTTCGGTGACAGCAGAGTTGCTCAACCTGCATTTAGGGATGTGAGAAAATGACTGATGTGTCTTGTGTGTCTGGACAACCTTGAAAGATTGCCTTGAGGCCTGGCAGAGACTATATTATGCTTTGTTTGCTCACATATTTGTGTGTTATATATAGAGTAAATGCGAAAAAGCACCTCTTTATGTGGCTTGTTTGATGCCGGTGTGATGATCCACCAGAGGAACTTGTGTTGTCTGGACGGAGACCTCAACTAAGACACTGACTCACCACTCTGTAGGGTCTTCTGCACTTCATTTCTACAGTTACACAAGTCTTATTTTGCTTAATGTTGGAATGGACAATGCGGCCAAACACACACACACATAGACGCAGGTCACAGAGTGCAGACACACAACAGGGCTATGTGTGTCGTCTGGCTTCGGTCCACTGGGACAGCTGAGGTACGAACCAGGCTTTGGACGCAGCAGGAGAATATCAGATTAGTCCACCCGCCCCCCCTTCCACCATCCCCTGTAAACACACACACACAACACATGCCCCCACATGCTCACAAGCAGACAGCAGCCCACTGTTTCTTACTCACATACACACACTGACACACTCACAGCTGAGCTCACACCAGTTCAAATCACACATGCACAGCTGAGCACATGTCGATACAGACTGAACAGATGCAGATCGTTGGTAGAGGTGGGGTAGAACTCCAAGAACATTAGCCCACCCAACCCACTAAGCCACATTCCACACACGCCGTAGGGCAGAGCAGCCTTGGCATATTTTTCTTGTTGTTCATGCAGAAGGCAGTTAGCCGAGGCCTCTAACTTCTTCAAACACGTCGAAATTTTTAGCTTTTCCTGTTACAGCAGTATTTGATGCCAGTCAGTGTTCACCCCCCCCCCACCCCCCCTCCTCTCTTGTTTACATGACCCGGCTGGGTCACAGCTGGGATGGGAATAGAGGATGATTCACCCTCTGTCTTGGAAGACTAATCCAACTGTGCGTCTGTTTAGCTATGTGTGTGTTTGTGTTTTACGATTGCATCTTTCCTTCTTGCTTATAGCCAGAAGGAAGCAGGTCTGCATGGCAACACTGGAAAAAAAGACCACCAAAGCCATCATTTTGCAATAACTGTAAACCCACCCACTCAAAAGCTCCTCAGAAGATGTTTTTCACTGTCTGGTCATGCTCTCTGGTGTAGAAATGAGGAGGAACATTGATGTATTTATCATGAAACAGCTCGGCGGTGTTTTTCCTTCCGTGCAGTACGGTGCAAGGCAAAACAGGTTTGTTTGTAAAGTAGCTTTCAACATTAAATGTTTTGCACAAGATAGAAAGACAAGTTGTGCAGAGACACCAAGAGTTTGAACACGAGACTACTTTGGGTTGTTCAGAAAGTCAACGATGACAACTTGTTTATTTTTTTCAATGCTTTTGAGGGGATTTTAATCCATTCTTCCATCAAAACACAACCTGTATTCATTGCAGTACTCTTAAGGTCAAACCAAAGATTAATATTATAATTATTTTTGTGATGATGATGTTAAGATTTTGGATCCATGAGGAAAATGGCATCACCATGGTAACTTGCACTTCTTGAAGTGGTGAATGTTGAGGTGATCATTATACAGTGTTTCTTCTGTATTTGTTGCTATTTTATTGAATTCATTTTCTTGTTTAAAGGTAAAATGTTTCTAATCAGGAATGCGCCCAACAAGAATTCTTCAAATAACTCATAATAAAGTCATTTTTGTCCAGAAAAGTAGACCATGTTCATAAAAACTCCATGGTCTGCAAAGATCTTCCAGAAGGTTTTCAGTCAGTTTCGTCTGAAAGTTTTATCGGCCTTTCAGATCTAAACTCTACAGCTACTGCCATTTTTTAAAAAGTGTTAATATAAATGAGGGAAGCAACTTCTTGAAAATACTTTGGTATTTTCTTAACCTTTGATTTTTGTTGTTATTTTTTGAGGAGCTGCTTAGAGGATCAACTCATCGTCACTTAATGTTTTCCACTTTGACCAGTCTGGTACAAACCTTCACGCACCAGGGAGAAAAGCCCAAAGTAATCCTAATATGGCATAAATAGTTTAAACTTTTTAAAAGTAATTAATTAATTAAACTTGTGTGCAAGAGGAAATATAGCAGTTTAGCCTGAAGTGTGTTTTTAAAAAGCAGCTGTACAAAACAATGACTAAGGCCAATTATCTGTCATAATCGTTGCCTGTCTGGTTTATTAAGTCTTGCTTAGTGATGGATGCGTTGTGACACATTTTCTCTTCTCAGCATCGTAAGCAAGTTCTAACAAGACTTTAAAATTAGATTCTCTTATCTCTTTCACCCCTTTTCCTGCGTCTTATTCTGACTCATCTTCCCAACCATCACACATCCCACCTACCAGTGTTACAGTGACAAGCATGGCCTCCCTCGACAGTCCACTTTAAACATGTCACTGACATCATTACATGTTGAACTAAATATTTCACCAGAGCCGCAGACTCCTGTATCCTGGTAAATCACCTACAGTCTGGAAACTGTTGTCACATCCTTTCTGTTGCTGGGTAAATGGGATATTTATGGTTAGTTTCAGGTTTCCTGGAGAAGACAGGACACAACCTTTAGCAGGGAATATTTGGAGTTTAGCAGACAGTCACCTAGTCATCTGCTAGTCTGATCTTTCTATAAGGAGTCCAGCTTACTTCACTCTAACTGACCTGTATGTCTGCAGTATTTACATACATACATACATACATACGTACTATATATATATATATATATATATATATATATATATATATATATATATATATATATATATATATATATATATATATATATGTATACATACAATATATATGTATATATACATACAATACCAGTCACATTTTCCATTGAATTTAATGATATGTGTATATATATATATATATATATATATATATATATATATATATATATATATATATATATATATATATATATATATATATATATATATATATATTTATATATATACACATATCATTAAATTCAATGGAAAATGTGACTGGTATTGTATGTATATATACACACACGCACGCACGGGCATGACACTGACTCATGCTGTGTCGGAGTAAACACCGACTCATCAGTTTCTGTCACATGTCCTGTCTTGTTTGTACTTTCCTTGAAGCTGCTTTCCACATAGAAATCAATATATTTCAGTGTTATTCAGCAAAAAAACATGGAATTCGGTGAAATTGACATTCTGTGCTCCTGCTGGTCACGAAGTCCAACTATTTCGTGGGCATTAGTCAGGCTTTCTGTACTTTGAATGCTCCCATATCAACCAGCAATTCTTCATAATTAGTGGCTTGTAAAATCAATTCACTGCTGATTATAGTAAATCTAGTTTTAGGAGAAGATACTGCTTTGCTTTGTTTCAGGGCACAAAAGTTCCACTGACATGTTCTCTGGGAATATTAGAGGCAGTATTTCCAGGACACTCTGGCACCAGCCCTGCACACAGTACATATTAATGAATGTGATTCGCTTTTACACACATATAAACGTGCACATGTGCACTCTGAGGGAAACTGAAAAAAAGCTTGAGCACAAATCAGCTGGATATCAATAATTCAACACATTAGTGTTTGTGTTTTACTGGCGGCTGAACACATATACACACACACACACACACACACACACACACACACACACACACACACACACACACACACACACACACAGAGGCTAAATTTAGAGGAGAAGCATGGTGTTGAGAGGCAAACTACTACTGTCTGGTAAAACACACAAAAAAACTCCTAATAAAACACAGGCACATTTTCAGTTCAGAGCTACTCTCTTCAGTCTCAGGCGAGTTGCAGCTTTTCAGTGTTTCCCTGCTCCAACCCACCTCACTCAAAGAAAATGACCTAACAGCCTATGAAGTTCCACACAATGACTCAGTCAGATGTGCTGGAGCTGGGATACATTGAAAACCTGCAGGGCTGCAGCCCTTGTAGGAGCAATTTGAGCAGCCCTGCTTTGGTTATTTGGTTTTCTTTGCTCTGTTAAATATTCACGCCTCACAAATAAAGTTGGACTTTTCAGCAAATTTTCTAATATTTTAGTTGGAGAGAATTTAAGATTATTACTAGTTTCGTATTTGTTGACACCAGCTTACTGTCCAGAGTGGAATGGCCACCCTGGTTTTGTTCATTTTTTAATTTTGTCTGGTGGTTTTATTTATTATAGTCAAGTTATTTATTAAGAAAATAGCTGTTTTTGGACACAGTTAGGAGAAGTTGTTAAAAAAGTTTTTTTTTTTGTGTATATTCTTAATATAGACATGGTTGTAATGTTTAATACATGGGTGCTTATTATTTACATTAATATTGTATTTAGGTGTGCAACACTAGCAACATATAAAATAATGTGTGTTTAAATTATGTGGCTGTATTTCTAAAATGTGTTCTGAAATTGGGCAACATATGTTGATCAGATAAACCGAATTAATCCTGAACTGTAAACGTAGCATTGAGACGGTCTTCCTAAAAATTGCAAATAAATCAGGATTAGTCAGTCAGATCATTTTTAAGGACACAAGAAAATGATTTAATTTACCCCAACAGGATTCTTCCTGCATGAATGATGGCTAAATAAATTTAAATGATAAGAACAACAAAAATCCCTGATTGGAGAAAAATGTATGCAATAGTAAAAGAAAAAAAAGTGAAATATACATCAGAGTATACGTACATATACTATACATCAGACATAGATTTTAAGCACAAATACTTAACTTTTAGCTGTAGAGAATGTGTTGTAAAAACCTCTAAACATGTTTTATTCCACTCAGAAGCTGCAGCGCTCTGCAGTGAAAGAAGAGATTTCAGCAGGATTTTACTACCTGAGTCATTGTTTTTCAAGTTTAAATTCTTTTTTATGTTTTTTTTCAACTATTATTTCATGTTGTTTACACATGCCTCGCTTCTCTGTTTGTTTGAAAAAGACTTAAAAGTCTTCATTTTAAACCTTGTTTTGTGAGGTAACACACTTGAAGTGGTTAATTCCTTTTTGGGTGCTTTCTCTTTGCCAAAGTCACACCTCATGGTTTTGCATCAGGGATCAAGGACTTGACAGATCCTCCCAGAAATGTGTGCTTTTTCCTACTACAGATGTTTTAAAGTTTGCAAAACCGTATATTTACAATGCTTTCTGCAGATGACTGTAAACCGTTGTTACTGCATGTAACTTGTCTAAGTGCACACGTTCTGCATGCCATTTGCTCTGTTCACTGGTCTTCATCACAGCTAGACATACTAGATGAGGATTAAAATGAGGTTTGTCGCTAGCCTTGATCTGACCTTTAGACAGAGCCAGGCCAGCTGTTTTCCAGTGTGCCATCCTAATGCTTAGCGTAGCTAACTCTCTGCTTTGCTTTGCTTTACTGAGCAGCTCTGTCTCTGGCTCTTACTTGACTTTCCACAACAGAGTTGCATGGGATAGTAACAGCGCATCAAGCCGTGCACTGTAGGTGTATTGAGACATGAGTTGAAGAATTCAGGGCTTAATGTTACTAATCCTGTCAGTTGGTGAAATGTACACTGGAAACGTGAGGCTGGCAGGGCGGTGTTATGTATATAACAGAATGGAAGGCTAAAGGTCGAAAATGATCTGTTTATGTTACTTCTGTGAAAATGTATGAGGGATCACAACTTACACATAAGCAGGTGTCCACATGCTGCATGACCATGTGGACATATTGCGTATGTGTGAAAGGAGCAGGGCAGCTACTGGGTATTAGGCGTGACAGAACATGATAATGGCTAAGAGGAATACATGTTGTAGGAGTGGGCTCCAGGAATGGAAATCTACACTACTGGGGCATGCTGGTCTGTGGGTCATACGACCATACAAGGACACTGGAGAGGCAAAGGACTGTCACACCAGTACTACATATGCACATACACATAGTACTGTATGTGGGTGTGTGCATCTGTGGTGTTGGTGGAGGGGGAGACTGAAGTGCCAGCTGGGCAGCTTAAAAATAGTGCAGAGTGGAGGATTGCAAGTGCACGGGACTCTAGGAACACATGACCATTAGTCCAGTAGTAATTCACCGCATATTTCCCTCAGCTTCACGATGAGTGGTGAGACAAAAAGAAAGGACAATGATAAAACTCAGTTGTCTCATATGGCCATAACTCAACCACCTCTCCATCATTATGAGACACCAGAGGAGGCAGAAGGGAGGTGCTGTTTGTAGGTCAAGGTGATGTTGCATGTCACACTGGCGTCAGAGTGCCTGTAAACTCAAGAATATGGAATATCTTTGGTGAAGCTTGCCATGCAGATATGCAAGGGTAGTGGGGCAGTAGGTTGATTGTAGGAGGTGAAACGTGACAGGGATCAGACTGCCAGGATTTAAAGAGCACTGGTCTGACCTCTGCTAATGCACAGAACACAGGAGAGGGATGATGAATCGAGGGGGAAGCTGCAGGAACAGCTGCTTATTAAAAAGGACTAACATGCTTTGCTCCACCTCCTTCCCCCAAAACACATCACATATTATGTACTTATTTCAATATGTACATATACAAAAACATGCTAATGCACACACACACACACACACATAACACAGCAGAAACTGACTTAATCCCACGAACAAAGTGGCTCATTCACCTCATGTAATCTTCGTATGGATTAAGATGGATTACTGGATTACAAGAGCCTCCTGGGAGGTAGAGAGGCTGACAGGTAAACAAAAGATGGACAGCTAAAGAAAATATTTGGAAAAGATGTGGAAGTTCATGCATCATATTGAAATACTCAATTGATTTACATTTTCAATAATATTACCCTTCATTTCATTGTTTTTCCTATTTAAACAGTGTTTTTCAGGCTTGTCTGTGGAAAATGCTTTTTTTTTTATGGTGATTTTGCACAACGCAAGTAACTTTTGCTAACTTTTACATTTGTTTTAGCTTCTTTAACCTCCCTTTAAAGGATTAGTTGTACAAGTTGAGAAAAGTACTCATTGTCTTTTTGTCTGTGAGTGTTTTTGACATCGTTTGCAAATTAAAATGGTGTAAGCCGTCTTGATAAGTCGGACTGGCCAGCAATGTGGGTAAATGTGACAGAAGCACATGAGACAAAGCTGAGGGTTTAATGACAAATAAACACTGTAAGAATAGAACTTAAACAATTTTCTCCATGAAGGCTCATAACTACTAAAGCTGCACTGAAAATATTACTGTGTTCTTCATCTTCTTGGGTGCTGGGAAACCGTTCCGTTAACCACATTAAAGATTTCGGTGAGATACAAATCAAGGGGAACGAAATTAAATGAATTATTCATGGAGTTTCCTGAAGCCATTCCTCAAGCTCTGGTTGGGATCATTGTCCTGTTAGAAATCCGATAATTTCCAGAAGCATCCTACAGTCACATGCTCACGTTTACCAGTTCTTGTAGCAACAAAACACCCTCACAACAAGACAGATTCACCGCCGTGACCGGCACTAGTGTCAGAATTATACTCCTTGTATTGTAATTTAGGCCTTTTACTCATCTTATTCTAAAAAAAAATTAGGGGCATCTTGTCTCAGAAAGATGCAGAAAAATTAGTCCATGCCTTTATTACTTCCAGACTGGATTACTGCAATTCCTTATTTATGAGTTGTCCCAAATATGCCCTAAAAAGTCTCCAACAGATCCAAAATGCTGCAGCGAGGGTTCTGATGAGGACTAGCAGGAGAGACCATATTTCACCAGTTTTAGCCTCTCTACACTGGCTCCCTGTTAAATCCAGGATAAAGTTTAAAATTCTTCTCCACAAATATAAAGCTCTCCATGACCAAGCTCCAAGATCTTATAGTTTCATATATTCCAAGTAGAGCACTGCGCTCTCAGACTGCAGGTTTACTGGTGGTTCCCAGAGTCTCAAAGAGTACTATGGGAGGAAGGGCCTTTAGCTATCAGGCTCCTTTCTTATGGAACCAGCTCCCACTGTGGGTTCAGGAGGCAGACTCCCTCCACACCTTTAAGATCGAGCTGAAAACCTTCCTTTTCCATGATTCTTATAGTTAGGATATGAGCATCTCCTGAGTTGGAGTCTGCATGTACGGGACCCAACTGTCCAGGTTATGCTCTTTGCTCTTATAGTTATGGGTAGTCTAGCCAACCTTTAATTATGTAGCAATGGGGATGTTACCTGATGCACTGAGATGTACCTCGCTCTATTACTCTAATATATAATATATATATAGTGTATTTCTCCTTTTTTCTGCAGGTCTTCCTGAATAAGTGCAGTTGTACATGTTGATCTGTCTTTCCTGTCCTCTCCACCCCAACCAGTCGAGGCAGATGGCTGCCCTCCCTGAGCCGGGTTCTGCCGGAGGTTTTCTTCCTGTTAAAGGGGAGTTTTTTCCTTCCCACTGTCACCGTATGCATGCTCAGGATGGGGGATTGGATCGAAGTCATGACTCGATGCAATCAGTTGGTTTCTATTACAGGATATGTATGAATTGGCTCGAAATGATGTGTATGTTGATTCGTGTATGTAAAGTGCCCTCTGACAACATTGTTGTGAAGTGGTGCTATACAAATAAAGCTGAATTGAATTAAATGTACAACTGAACTTTTGTTACAAATAGTTCAAGCTTAGTCTCATTGTTTCTAAAGCAGACTCACTGAACTCCCCAAACTTATCCAAATACTTCCTTTTTTTAAATTTTTTTATTTTTTACTCAATTCAGTTTTTAAAATGCAATTTTGAGTTAAAAAATTGAGAACTCACTTGGAAATTTGCACACAGACTCATATGCATTTAGTATAGAAAGCCATACTCATGCAGTACTGTACATCAATGAAAGACATGTTGTAAGTTAAGTCCCAGTTACTTTCATGTTCACAAAAGCAGCCTTAAGTTTATGTGACTGTGTATGACTGAGTAGGAGTGTGTGTGTCTTCTCAACACTGGGTCAGTGCTCTGGAGTGAATCACAGAGAGAAGAGGTAGCACAGCACTGTTGTGTCTGTCAGGATGGCAGTCTTGTGCCAAAGGAGCAATAACAGCAGAGACTCTCTCTGTGCAGGACAACTGGAGCATCCTGCAGCCGCTTGTCACTGGGTCAGCAGAAGCCGACCTGTGCGTCTGAGAAAGAAACAACAGAGCTGCAAGTATGCAAGTGACAAAGTGAAAGGGATGAATGTGGGGCTTTTTGTTTTCAATGTGGAAGTGAAATTAGGGCATTCTTCACAGCTGAGTCGGCAAAAAGAGGAGCTGGCTTCAGAAGTAGGCTAAATAATCGTCTCCTATCATCAAACAGTCTCTTGTTTATTGGAAGGGCAAAAGAGGGGACAGGAATGTCCATGTGACTAAAACGTGAGAGCGACTGCTCACACGTTCGCTGACAAGCTGTTGTCCCACTAACCTCAAAAGAAAATGTGGCAGAAAGAAAGAGCTTTGTGTCTCACGTCTAATTAATCATTTTTAATTTGAATTTTTTTTTTTTTTTTTCGCTCTGCAGCTCCACAGAGGATTGATTTTTAAAGGCCAGCACATGCACCTCACCCAGGGCTGTTGTGGCTCTGCAGAGAGCGATGTGATTCAGCTCACAGATGAAAGGGGGATTCCAGCAGTGGTCACATGCTTCCTGCAGGGCTATAGAAGAGGCCGACCACTTTATAGATGACAAGCCTTACATGGTTTTCCTTTGTGTGCTGAGGCATGTGCTGTATGGCATTGTGCAGCTTCTCTGTCCAAAGCAACATGTTTGGTGCCATACGTACAGCGATATGTGTGAAACAGGAAAAGACAAAGTGAAACTAGCTGATCCTGCTCCTTGGGGCTTTTAGATTAAGTGCAGTTGCAGGCATATGTTCTCCATGAGAATAATATGAATCAAGTACTACTTTTTTAAATATATATGAGGTGCATTATTAAATTACACCCAGCTCTTGTGGTGCACACACTAAACTCTATCTTCTTCTGCAGGTTCTGCTTTGTGTTTAATTCTAAAGGCCTGTTCTGCACAGGAGAATCAAACTGACTTTGCAAACTCTTGCTATTGCTCCATAAACAACATGAACAACATTGCATGATAGCTGTAAGTGATTTACAACAAATTACAGAAGTGTCTACAAACATCTAAGACAGTTAGCTTGGCCAGTTTAAACAAATGTCTTCAGAGATGCAGAAGACTCCAATGAGGTCATATACACATATTGGTTCTGGTTCTTTATCACATAAAAGTGAGATGAGGAGAAAAGTACCATGGTGGTGAGAGAGAAAGAGAGAGAGATCATGAGAGGGCATCATGAGATATGAGTGTGTGTGTGTTTTTCTGTGCAACAGTGGGGTGAGCCAGTTCAACAGGTCCCATGTTGGGGAGGAGGCTTGCGAGTGTTCAGGTGCTAAAATCCCATATCAGAGCCAGTGCTGACTGTGGTACTATATCAAGAGCCGGCTAGGGTTTCAGCCCTGCAGCAGAGGATTATTCTGAGAAAGAGGGGTTCTGGCCAGCCTGAAATAACTGCTCCAAACTTGCTCTGACTCAAGCACACTGATGAAGAACAGGGGGAGGAGAGGGAAATGCGACAGGAGATGCACCAAATGCTCCCGAGATTTCCTTCCAGAAGTTAAAAGAAGTGCTGTGAACATCAAGAGCATCTCAGGGGAGGGCGATGAGGAGAAAAGCAAAGAAACTGTGCATTTTGTGCACATGGCAAAGCATTGCTGATTACTGTAACCGAAGTAAAGTTTGGAACAATGGTGCATAACACAAAGACATGGTCCGATCATCAGTCTCTACATATCTTAGAGTAGTTCAAGTTAAAGTCATTTTAAAATCGAAATGTTAGCAGGGATCTGCTTGATAGGATTTCTATGAATCAACACAAGATCTTCCCTCAAAACGATGTTATCTGAGTATGTTACTCCAAAAACTGGAAATATCCTTCAGCATTGATGGACAAATCTCAAGCACCCCTCATACCATCGCTTTGAACTGTTTCGTAATAAAAGACTAGATGGTTCCTATCTATATCAACTTGGAAGGGGTTCAATAATTTTTTTTAATCGTTGGTATTGCAGTAGTCGTAATGGTCAGACCACTTGACGTCTGTTTCCACTTTCCATTCTTAGATGAGATTGAGCTCATCTAATAACTTGTTTGTTTTTTTTCTCACACTTGTATTCCAAAGCCCTTTACAGTGGTTTAATCACAACCAGTCAGTACTGGTTTCCAGTCATGCATGAAAAAATTCCTTTTTCCTGTTTGCTGACATATGTCATACGACACGTGCTTTGCAGACAGATGAACCTTTCCCCATTTTCTCTCTTTTTTTGTTTTATTGTGACCCCCCCCCCCCCCCCCCCCCCCCCCACCTCATAATATTTATCCAATGCCAGTCAATCTGGGAACATCAAATTCAAAATTCACTCATAAAATAAATAAATAATTAAATAAAACAAACAAGTAAATAAATAAATAAAGCTCTTTCTCTGAGATTAAACTGTCTTTTTCTCATTTTTGTTTGTATTCAAGGTTTAAATGATTAGCAAATCTTGACCCAGCCTTTTGGAAAACACGTCTGCATTTGCTGTAATATCAGCATCCTGGTTAACATGCCACAGTCCCATCAGACTGTCCTCTGGGAGAACGCAGTAATGACCATGCTGAAGGAAGTGCCAGGGGTGAGTTACAGGAACGCTTGAAACTGGTTGAGAGTAACAGTAACTCTTTTGCGTGTGCCAACCTATCAGCGCAAAGCTGTTGGAAACACACAGAACTGTTTCCAGTTTCAGAGCTGTGTCTTCTACACTCGATCCGTCTGTCTAGGTGTGAATTATCTACGAGTACGTTCGGGAAGTTGTGTATAGGTGATGTAAAAGGCCTCCTCCGTGTGTATGTCTGGAATCCATGAGGACATGTGATATGATTCTCTTACATAACTGTGGACAATAACAGTGAAATGCATCCTATGCTAAAGAACAGGGACCTTCTGTGCTGACTGTTTTTTTTAATAGATCAGGTATGTGCTTAGAGTGAGCCACATTACTTGATCAAATAGTGGTGATAAATGAAAGAATTTGTCATCTTAAATCATAATTTGGAAGAGTATGAATGAAGCAACATTTTGTAACATGATATAGTTAAAGGTAAAATTGTCAACAGTTTATTTTAAGATATAGTAAAGAAGACGTTTTGCATTGTCGAGGACACAATTTATTAGCTATATTTTTACGCAGTCAGGATCAAATGTACAGACAGATTTCAAATAAGATTTTTAAAGGAAAAACTTACGTAAGGTGCAGCCAACCCAATTTACACATTAGGATCACTTTATTTATTACTCATCCAGTAAAAAGAGTTTTGTGTCCTCCGCTGTTTAAATACACATGATATAATTTCTAAATCAAATTAGGCTGAGAGTGGCCGGTGTTGAATTGCACAGTGGGAATATTAAGATTGGCCATTTTTGGATCTTGGCACAAAGTGTCTCTTTGACACTTTGTGATCTGTAATCTGTGAGAAGCTTACAGCATTTAAAGTTTCTGATAATGTGCCACAACTTCGGATAAACCTGCAAAAACCTCTGACTCAAACTCTGAAAAACATTCCAGTGATAATCTTTCTTATGTGATGACCTTTTAAAAACCTTTGGAGGTTTAAATGAACATGCTCTGCCAGTTGAGAAGAGGTAGAGGGAGTAGACAGAAGTGTGTGAGTTGGCCCCTGGCCTCTCCATCCTATTTATATGCCGAATTACACAAGAGTATGTATACAGTACACCAGTTCACAGGTTTGGACATAACATAAAACATCTTTGCCGTGTTAATGAGAAACATTTTCTTGTAAAGTTGAAGGCATAGTTTTCATGATTAACATTTTTTTAATTGGATGCGAGTGAGAACAGTTGCATGCAGGTACACCTGTAAAACAATAGAAATGGAATAGAAACTCTTATCAGACAGCAAACGGGACAAAACGTTGGTGGAAAGTAAAGTTACAGACATTTTTTTCTCATTTTAAAATGTTAAACACAGTTAAGTCTAAACTTAAACAACTCTCTTAAACAACTCTCTTATTGGCCTGCATACTAAAGTATTTAAATCATGAGCTCTTTGTATCATTACAGCAATAATATAAAATCAGGAGATGACACATACCTTCATGCTCAACTGTTTTATCATGTCATGGTTGCTACCACAATTTTTATTGAATTTATTGAATTTTTAATGCACTCCAACTTAAAATTTCCTTCATCTCAATTAGTTTTAAGGGTTTTTTCCCCCACATATTTCTCATTCATATGGCACACTGAGTGAGATCCACTAGGCAGAGAAATTAACAAAACTAAGGATGATCTGCCATCTAGTGGTGAAATGAGAAGCTGCATGAAAGTACAACACTTCCTAACACTAGAAGCTGACAAGCTGCCTACAATGTTTTTGTAATTATTAGTGTTATTAGGGTGTTTGCTTTCTGACCTTGTGTGTGTATAAGTGTGTGGAAAGAGCTTGCATCTTTATTGTTTTTAAATGTCTTGTTATCTAGTGTTTGTTTTAATCCTTATGACTTGATTCGATCTTGTAAGGCACTTTGTGTTGCCCGTGGCATGAAAAGTGCTCAAGAAATGAAGTTTGATTTGATTTGATTTAGGTTGGCTACAGGGTGGCACAGTGGTTAGCACTGTGGCCTCACAGCAAGAAGGTCACTGGTTTGATCCTTGGTTAGGTTAATTGGTCACTCTAAATTGCCCCTAGGAATGAGTGTGAGCATGAGTGGTTGTTCATCTCTCTGTGTGGCCCTGCAATGTAGTGGCAAGCTGTCCAGGGTGTACCCTGCCTGTCGCCCAAAGCCAGCTGGGATAGGCTCCAGCTTCCCCGCGACCCTGAATTGGATTAAGCGGTTTAGAAAATGAATGAATGAATGATTTAGGTTGCAGGTCAATTTTAAACCAAGACAATGTAGTAGACATTTCTGTTTTTGGTGGCATTTTTTTGGTGTGTGATGTCTCTGTTTTGGGGAAATTTGGGAATTCTGTAACTTACTCACTAATGGCACACTGTAAGCAAACATTCAGCATTTCACAAACACAAATTTGGGAAAGTTACAAAACCGTTTCAATGAGCTACCAATTCCGAAGAAGATTTTAAACAATCTTCTCAAAAAGCTGATTTCTTTCTCTTTCTCTCCTTTTTTCAAGCTTGGTTGGGGATATTTTTGTCACACTGCTTAAGCACAGAAATTCCTTGCTCTGACTGGATGCAGCGTCCATGTGCTTTCATGCAAACAATCACTGTGATAACAGAGAAGGGTTGTACCACTACGTAAAAAGTGGGGGGTTAGATGGCAGTCTGTACATACTTCTTACCTAATGGTAGGATAATAAATAACAGTGTTCTGTGTATGACAAGGTTTGGCACTTTACACTGAAATGAGACACATCCACACATGTCATTAATGACATTTAGAACATTACTAAAATTCTGCTGACTTGTACAAACTAAAAGTTGCACTAAACAAAGATTGAACTCAAAGCCAAAATAGTGAACATTTATCATCTAATAAAGCTGAAGATTTATTGCGAAATGGAGCTGGAATTCCCATCCTAACAAATCAGAGTATTCCTAAACTCCAGGTCAAAGGCTTGCTGGTGCAAATCAGCAAGCCTAGTCTTATAAGACTATTAATAGAAAGCTATAATTTACGCATTGCTGTGTAAAAACAATAAAGAATATTCTAATTATAGTTTTTACTGTTATTAGGGTAATGTCTATATCTTAATTACATCAACTTTCAGAAAACGGAAGTTTCAGGCTAGACAAAGTCATGACACTTTTCAAGGTCATGTCTTGCTTTACT
The DNA here is from genome assembly GCF_933228915.1 of Telmatherina bonti. NCBI lineage: Eukaryota > Metazoa > Chordata > Actinopteri > Atheriniformes > Telmatherinidae > Telmatherina > Telmatherina bonti. The sequence continues at coordinate 34,410,855 of NC_136624.1, read as the reverse complement.
GAAATGATATTTGCACAACAAATTCAGTTGAATTGATAAGTTTGGAAAGTTATGAATAATCTATTATGATACACAGAAATGCAATTTGATTTGAAAAGCTGAAATCTTTCAAAGTTCTAATTTTGCTTTTGTAACTTATTACTGTCAAACACAAAGATATGAAGATGCCCTTTTTGGAAGAAAAAAAACCCAAACTTATACATACAGGAATAAAACTGGAGAATATGCTTTATTTGGATACTTTGAAAATATAGACGTTAGCTTTACACATGCCATTTTTTTGGAAAACTATATTAACAGGTAAAATGACTATTTTTGCAATTGTAATTTATCAGTTGATTACATCAATATTAGTCTTTTTTTTAAAAATATACCTGAATATGCAATTGAGACGCTGATATTACCTGTATTGATATTGACTAGCCCAGTGTAACAGAGTGGAAACCTAAAGGCAAAAATGATCACTATACAAAGTTTTTTTCTCAGCTTAAAAAACACTAGATTTAAATACAGATGTTTTACTTGTTGCATACAGCCTTTACAATATGCCATTTTGCGATAAATTACTTTATCAAAATTCAATTAGGAACAGAGGTCTGAAAAACAAAAATTCTGACCTTCAAGTAACCTGTAGGACGGTGGTCAGAGATTAGTGTGTCTATTTCTGTCTTCGTGTCTGATGCACAACATTGTGAGAGAGAGTCTCTGACTTCAAATGCTGGTACAGTTATAACATGACTTTTGCACCAGATAAAATCACTGAAAACAGTAAAATAGTTGTGTTTTGGTTTTTTTTTGTTTGTTTGTTTGTTTTTTTTTCAAACAAACTTGACATTTACTGGGGTTATAGTGTGTCCTGCCAGTTTGTGGCCCTTAAACCAAGTTGGTGCTACAAAAACACCGGCGTTTCCTCAGTCGCACTTCTCCTTTAAGAGAAGTGCGACTTCCCCCCCCACCCCAGCCATGACGTCAAGAGTGAAACCTGCTGGTCGTCTACACTGGAGTGTAGTGGCGTGCTAGTGCTTACGGACTTTTCTGTCTGTTATTTGTCTTTTGTTTAATGTTTTTGTCGGTTTTTAACTTTACTTCCGAAGTTTCAACATATTGATTGTGAAAAGCCAGCGCTTTAGCCAACTTGGAGGATGTTTTAAGAAAGTTCCCGAAGCGGTCTTTGAGGAACCGGTGGGAGGAGATGGATAAGCTAACCGATAGCTTAGGTGTTAGCCGAGAATCATAGATCATAGAACTGATTCGCGCTAGCATGCTAACAGCTAGCTAATTTAGCATTCATCGGCTAACCAAGTGACTTTGTTCAACCTGTAACAGCAGAAGTGCTGCCAGCTTGTGGCCCCGGGGCCTGGCTGCTCAGCCTACATAGATTGTCAAAGGCCAGCTAACTCAGGAAGACTCGACTTCAGTTCATAAGGGAACGAAGACACGACATTAAAAGGTGGCGGCTGTTCATCTTCCCGTCTAGACTATGAACATGCTATCCAACGCTCAGAACCAGCCCCTGTTTCCGAACCCAGCGGGCCAGCAGAACCCGGGAGGACAGCAGAACCCCACAGGCCAGTTTCTCCCTTTTAATGCGAGACCCAACTTACAGATAAAGAAGAACGCCATTACCGACGACTACAAGGTGACTAACCAGGTGTTGGGTCTTGGCATCAATGGCAAAGTGCTGGAGATCTTTCAGAAGAAGACCGGGGACAAATATGCACTAAAGGTATGTCACAGATCCCAACAAAGTTCAGCTGCAGGTCAATGAAGTTGGCACAACTTGAAATAATATTGTGGATTTTAGCAGTTCAGGCAATGCAGCAGATGTAGATAACATAAATGTTATAACCCTGACAGCTACAAATATTTAAGCTTTTCAATTAGATATATCATAATATCGCACTTATTCATATTAAATTATGGCATTTTGTATAGAAATAATAAAAACATGAGATTCTAGTAAAATATTTAGGCATACCTACATACTGATGTGTTCTGTCATTTGACTGGGAGTGTGTATTAAGTTGTCAAATTCCTCTGAATAATATGAACTGTCCCAGCCATCATTACAAGTTTCGTACATAACCAGATACTACTTTTTGGGGTTATCTTTTTATGTTGGAAAACAGCAAGGATTTGAGGTCGATTTTTAGCTATAAATATCTTGTTTTGCTAATGAGGACGGATTTTTGTAACAAGTGCTGCACAATTCAGTCCATAAAGTCCTTGTCTTTTTAGAAACTTGATAGTTTTAATCGTGTTTCTCAATTGGTTGTAGTATTTTATTTTATTTTATTTTTTGTTGTTGCTGTTCTTACATGTAATATAATAAATATAATTTATGCTTTTTGTCTCGGTAAGGAATATTTATCTTAAGCTATGACATAATTTTAGCTTCTTTTGTTTAAGTGATGTTAAGCTTGTGTACATTCATGAATTGGAAAAGGCGTAGCAGACTGATAAGTGACACTGCTTTATCAGGAAGTACCTCTATAGCGATCACTTTCTGTCTTAGTCAATGATTGATGAAGGATAAACTTCTCCACAGATTTCCACGTAGAGTTGATTGATGCATGCCCCCCTCTAGATTATTAGATGGGAAGAAAACAAGAATTAAATAATCAGGGCATTGCTCTCTGCATGTCTGCATCAAAAGTAATCTCCCAGTCCAACCCCGTTGAAGATTCAAGTCATTGAAACTTTTTTTCAATGCTGTTACCTCTGTATTTATCCAATTAAATCACATGTATATAATTTAAATGTGTTTAAGGCTAGAGAAAATCAGTGTTTTGGTGTTTAGGAAATAATTTGAATATGGAAAATTTGAGTACCATGTTCCACATACCATATTATTTATGTACTTACATTTTAATAGATGTAAGACTTACTTGTATTTTTGTCTTATAGTTAACATTAAAGTGGAAAACAATTTAAATAAGGCTGGAACAAACCCAAAGTTGGATTCTTTGCTTTATTTATACAGACGTTGCATGCATACTGATGGATTAAAAATAAGATCGTAAAGCCTGTGGTTTCTAAACAGATTGGTTTAGGTTGCCTCGTCATGTGGAATAAAAAGTCTTTCTCATTCAGGCAGTACAGCCACTGGTTTGCATGTAGCACAACCCAGAGATGATAAAACTAAAAAAAGGTAGTGAATACTATTAAACAGGTTTACTGCAGAATACTTTTAAGAGCTGACAACAATACTGCGGTGGTTCCTGCGGTGCTGTTGACGAAACCGTGTATGCAGAACATTGGTCTCTGAAGTGTTTGTTCTAAGCAGTGTCTGATCCTCCACCATTCAGTTCCTTGTTACAATTTCACTTGAATATTACTCATGAATATGCAAATTAGAGATCAAGATTGATTGGATTGTTTCCGTTCAGTTTTTAAAGAATGATAAAAGCAAAGATGTGATTATGTTTGTTTAAATGAAGATTAACAAAGATTTGTGATATGCTAAGCATTTTTAAAGTATTGTTTAATGTAGTGCTTAAAATCAAGTCACACAATATTGTTATTTGTTATAACTTGTGCACCTGTATAATCATTAAGTAGGGCTGTTAATGTGTATAAAATTTCTCAGATATAGTTCAGGAAATTGTGGTCGTTCTCATGAACATAAGAGCAGGAAAAAATGTTGCTTTCTTGTTTATCCTGCAGGGAAAGCTGCTTTCAATATTGTATGAAGTTATTGGGAATCGATGCCACTAAAAAATGAAGCTGGTTTTAAGTGAAGTGCTTGGTCCTAATAAATATTATAAATAATGAGGCAATTGAGTGCTGGGTGGGTGAAGTTAATGGAGCCCTTTCTGTGAGAACACAACTTAGGGCTTAGTTTATTTATTAATGATAGTGGGAAAAGAAGCAAGAGAAATAAGAAAATAAACTAAATGTGACTGAGTAAATATCCAAATGAGGACGGGAGGTCAACATAGGCTGGCTTCATACCAGCTACATGGCGCGTTCATTGTATGTGTGGAACTTCATGATTGCACTGAACTGCGCCTGCATGGCATCTAGAGTTTCACTGCAATGCCTATTTTTTACCTGTGAGGTAAGCGTCATGGAAGCGGTTTAAGAAAAATGCACACGGCAAAAAAACTTGTTGACCACAAGTCAGTACTAATTCACTTTTCACAGTTGTTATGCTGTGTGGACAGTATGCCATGAGAAAGCTGACAGGTTAGATTTATAATGCATATAATAATTGTGGCTTGTCATTTAAAGAAATGATTGAATTTTATAATATTGGATTATTTAAATTTGAAATGATTCAAATCGATTAACCATTTAACACTGATGGAAATGTTGTTTGCATTGATATGCAAATGGTGCTCCAGCTTGCATAACAGTGTTTGAATGCTTGGTGAATTGCAACCACATAAGTTGGAATAATAATTCTTCTAGCATATAAATCAGAAGAAATTACTCTCTACTTATTACACGTTCATGTTGCTGAGCTCTGTTTCTTTAACTTACTGGATCTTCAGAAAGTTGGTTAAAAAAAAAAAAAAAAAAAACTTGTGCAGATAAAACATTATAATTTAAACTGCGATTGATTTTTAATTTGATAAGATGTTCACAATATCTTTAACGTAAGGACATAAGCATGCTGTATCACGCTTTTCTGCATGTGAATAACTGTGATAACAGGAGTTGACGTAATTTAATCCCTTCAGTTGTAGATTTTTGCAGTCAAAAGTGTTATTTTAGGTCATCCTGGAACTTCCAGTCTCATTTTATATACACACGCTCTTTATACACTCCCACACTGTAAATACCTGAATACGCCAATTAGCATTATACCTGGCACGGAGCTATCAGTTGATCACTGATGAAGACTGGGTTCCTCCGATTTGTCGATCAGACCTGGATTTTGCTGAAAGTGGATATAGAGCCAAGTTCATCTGTCCCGTGACAGGTATGTATATATGTGTGTGTATATATATATGTATGTTTTTTTTTAGTGACAAAAAAATCTGGAAAGTGTGCCAAATACTTATCGTTATATTATTTTCATGTTGAAGACATCTAACACAACATGTAACTTTTTTGCAGTGTAAAAGATGTTGAGGAGGAGAAAACTGAGGTGTCCTTGCTCCCCTAAAGCATACTGTAGCCTCAAGGGATGCAGAATGAAAGGAATGTATCAACCTCAATCAAACTAAGGGTGGAGCAGTAAGTCCCACAGTTTCCAGTCAGAGACAAGTGGTCATGTAGCTGGTTGGACAGGTGAAAATGAACTGGAGAACTTGTCTCAACTTTTTTTCCCCATTTTAAATAGTCTTATGCCAGACTTATAAATGCATTTTCATTATATATTGCACTTTTAGCAATGATTTTGGTCTTGCACAAAGATATGTATTGTCAGAAGTATCTGAGATGTGATTGGACCTCTGTAAATAATTTATTTTGATGCATCTACTGTGCTTTTGCAAATTTTGCACATGCTGTATGTTTTTTTGTATTTGTAACTCTTTGTGAAAATGTGTGTATCTAAAAAACTAAGCCATGAACAATGTCAGAATAAATTTTGTGTTGTTTGAAAGGTCAGTGTCTAACAGATGGATTTATTTGCTCTAGAACTGCATTTGTACAAAATCTGCATTTCCATTCAAAACAGAAAAAATAGAGAAAATATCCCTGCCATGAATTGGACAGACCGAAAAAAAAAAAAAGAAGTGTCATTTTAGATACTTTAACGAACAGCTTCAGTTTACAATATTTTACCAATTTTAATTTTTTAAAATGTTTTTGTTGTCATGCCTCATTAAAAGACATTAATATCCAACTGTAAAAGGTGGGATCAACTTGTGAAAATTTCAGTCTGGTCATGCAGCAGCAGCTGCTGCTGCTTTCTGACAAGAGTAAACTATATATGCTTTTACGTTACTATAAGTCTCCAATAACATCAAAAAATTAACTAGATGTGTTGGTTAGTTTTTCTTACAATAGAGTTGCACTAGGAGTCTGAAATAATTAAAGTTGCTAAGTTGTCAGTGAAAGTCTACCATGTGCATCATTGTAATCTGTGTACCAGGAAATTGTGCACTGACAAATGTTCTGCGCTCTGTGATTAAGGGGAAATTCATATCAGCCTTTGTAAATCGAATCCTAGTCAGTTTGCTTGGAAAGTCCGCATGTGAATGCACCGAACAAATTCTGATTCGGACCACAGAAGCGCACTAATCCAGGCATCAGCCAGTTTCAAGCGGGTTAAATACAGTAAGCGGACAACAACCAAAAGCGGGTGGGTAAATACCTAGCGATTGCTTTAAGAGTCCTCTGCCTCATTTGTTGTTCATACTGAGGACTGAGGGGCTATTTTGATGTGAATGCACTGTAAATAACTTTTTTAATGGTAATATTTCTTTGTAATTGTAATTAATGCCTTACAGCCCAGTCCCAGTACACAAAGAAGCTGATATACAAATATAATTTAAGAAGCACTTTGTGTCATTCGGTATACATACACAATTGAGCTATGACTAGAGCTTGACTTGGCTGTTTTATCGAACTTTTGTCTTTGTACCAGTGTATGAGTATGGTAGGAGAAGGCAAGTTATTGATTAATCAAGTTTTTCTGACACTGCAAAAATAAATCATGGTGTGATAATTTCAGATTGTTTTGTGTTGCATGCACTTGAATAGCCATGTCACAGAGAAACAATTAACAATTTTGTTAGTTGAAAGTTGGTAACAGGTTTAACTTTACTGTATAGTTGTATAACTCATGTTTCAGAAGTGTGTGTGTGTGTGTGTGTGTGTGTGTGTGTGTGTGTGTGGTAAGTTTATTTTTCTTTAGAAATAAGCTGGTTGCCTATGTGTTATTGGCTGCTTATTGGTTCAGGTTCAAAGCCTATTCATGCTCATTACTCCATGTTTAGTTTGAGTCCATTTTAGAATTTATAATGTGACTTTTAACCACATTATCTGGGGCTATTTGTTTGACATTTAAAAACGGCATGTTTTTAATAAGAGTAACATATTTGCCTCAGTATTTCTTTTGTTTTTCATAGCATCTTGTGGACATGCTGGTCCTAAAAGTTCAGGGTGTGACGGAAGTTTACTTCCTCCAGAAACTTGGAAGCATTCCTACAGCTATTTAAAACTAATTTCACTTAAATGTAGGTGTGCAATCTGCTAACTTGACTGATAGCATGTCATATTTACAGCGACTGCAGCTCAATTTATGGATGTCGTTTCTAAATTAAACAATGTCCTTGTTCTTTGCTGACGTTAGCTAAGTCAGTCCTGTCTCATCTATTTTATTTGGTTTGTATTAGACTCCATCTCCATGATTCTGCCAGCTGACTCCAGTGACATTGCTGTGTTTAAAATTGTATTTATGCTTTGAGCTAAATTAATGCAAGCTGTTCAGCTAAGTAATTTAACTAAAATTTGGCTCCAGATTTGATATTAATTTTAATACATAAATGTATCATTTCACCTCATTTTAAAAACTACATTTAGTTTTTCTGATGGAAAAGGGGTCCAGTTACTATTAAAAAACAAAACAAAACAGGAAATATTAATATTTTACAACCTTGTAATGTAATATGCTTCATATTACCTGTGTAACAAAATCAATATCTTTGACTTTGTGGCTTTTGTCAAAGGCGGAGAGACGGAGATGCACCCACTGTTTTTGTCTGGCTTCAGTCTCCTATCCAAGGTTTATTCTGACATTTACTACATTAATGTGCATTAAAACATTTAATCTTCCATTAAGTTAACTGATAAGCAGTAAAATTGTAAAGTAAGATTGTCATTTAAAAAAAAATCAAGTTGAAGGATTATCGGAGGAGAAAATGTTCCACAACTTTATAATTGCATGTTTGGTTTTGGGTGCAGTTAGTTACTCGGTTGTATAATTGTGCTTCACCTTGAACTTGTTCTTATATTCAAACCTTTAAATGGGAAACATTAAAACACGAGTTCAACTAAAAACTGTTAGAGATGATGCAACATGCAAATGGAAGAAACTAAATAAATTAACTTACATCAGGGATGTTCAGTTCCTGTGCTTGAAGGCCCCAAATCCTGCCGCCTTAACTTTTAAGATAATAAAAACAATTATTATGGACAGTGAACAACCATTTGATCTACTTGTAAAAGTTTCAAAGCTGTTGACCCATAAATGGACTCAAGAGATAGCAGTGTGCTGATATAAGAAAAGAGAGTACACCACAGATGAAGATAAGTTGACTATAACTTTGCTTGGTCTGTGAAGGAGTTTAGAGAAACATGCATTGTTTAGGTGGTATCATTATCATGACCCAAATGACGAAATACCTTGGTATTTATTACTTGTTTCAGTTTTGGAAAGATGTCAGTCATTTCAGTAAATTGCAGCATTTTGCAATGGCATGGAAAATGGAACATAACTCACCCAGTGGTTAAAAATCTTTTAAATTTATGGATTTAATACTAAATGTTTCTCTTAAATTTTTTTTTTTTTTTTTTTTTTTTTTGAGAAGCTGCTTTTAAAACTTGTGTATTTCTGATGTGACTACACCTGTTACCATAAATGCATCTGAATTCAATGTTGCATGATAGATTGATGGTTAAATGTTAGGACTGAACTGAATTGAGTTGAACTTTATGTCCCACAAGGGGAAATATGTCATGGGCACGCAGTGCAAGTTCAGCTGCAGACAAACATACATTAACACAATGGTACAAAAAAGAAGTCATGTAGAGGAGGAACTCTGCCCATGCTTCAGGCATGACATAGGGAAGGAAAGGGAGGGAAGGAGAGAGGAAGGAAGAGGTAATCTGCTGACCCTCTTTAAATTATTGATCTACTTATTTTGTTTAAAGTGCATAATCTTTTTCACTATTTCCATTCCTCATTTACCTACTAATGCTGCTATTATGCCTGAGATCACCTGCTTGAGCAAGAGAAGAAACCCCCAGCTTTCCACCAAATGTGTGTTCATCAGTTGTGTAGTGGAAAGTGAGGTTTTTACACATCATCGTAGCCTTTCTGACTTGTCAGTGGCCTTATTGTCAATACTTGTATGTGCTGTTATTCAGGATATGTTCTGGTAGATCTGAGTTTGTTTCTTAGCTTAGTATTGCAAAATGTGTGAATTTGTGTGTGATTTAAAGATATGAGATAATCATGCTTGATTTTAAATCGTTAATGGCTGGACAAGGAGAGCCCAGTTAAACTATTATCACAATGTGTATGGTAGTGTGAGATTATGAATAAACACATTATCTCAAACCGAGTTGACTTGACATTAGCTACAACATTATAGTGACTGAGATTAACGTAGTTTTAGTGATATTTAATAATTTCTTTTATAAAGGTTCAGTAATACTGGCAAGTCAAATGTGAGTGGCTTAATTGGTTTTATCTGTTACAATATATATTTAAATCGTAGCTGTATTAGAAGTGAGTTGAGGAGTAGTCTGACTCAGCAATGCATCTATGTCGAAGGACATATATTTAAAAGAATGTGGGTTTGCTTGCTTTATAGATTGATCAACAACCTGTTAGGCAGCTGTAAATCTAATGCAGAATGATTTTCAAGTTGATACATAAGTCATGCCGGTATACCTTTTATTTATAGATATTTGTGAATGCTCAATTAGGAGCTCTTAATGTAAGTGTTTTTTCTTCATCTGTCTTAGTCTGTGTTGTATTTCCTTCATGAGTCTTGTGATCAGTTCCTGATAGTGACCCAGTGTGGTTAAAATGTGCTGTGTAGTGTTAACGGTAAAAGGAAGTATGTTTCACTTCATTTCCAATGTTCATTCAATATGTGAGAAGTGTTGCTCTTGCATGAATGGTGGCCAAAAAAGGCTAGAATAGCTCAAAGCTGCATGGTTAATTTGATGTAAAATAAGTGTTGCCAGTTTAATTTCAACTGACCTTTTGTTTATTTTGTCAAAATGACTATAAACATTTTGTTTAATTTGGAATAAAATAGAGGATTAGAAAGCATTTAAGAGCAGAGGAAGTGAGAATTTAATCAATTGATAATTTTTCAGATATTCATATGAACAATAAAAATCCATATTTCATTAGCTGTTTTTATGTGTTTGGTGCATTAAAAGTGAGTTAAATTGATATTTGTACAACAAAAGGTAATAATCTGCAATACCATAAATATGTTGGATGTGTTTGGCCACATTGTGTCACTAAATTGATCAACTGCCATTTGTAGGGTCTTAAATGATACATTTTAGATTATTCAGTGCTTCCAGGATGCTGGGATGTTATAATTACTGCAGTAAATTCATACTCAACCAATCCCATGAATTCAATGTGCCTTTGTAATTTTTCCAAATCCCTTTTAATGTTCTTGCAGTTTTGACTATTAATTTTAGATTGCAAGAAATCTTGTAGATTAGCTTTGTTTCTTTTCTGCAAAAAATGTATTTAGTATTTTATAGATGCATCCCCAGCCTGTTGTCGTCTTATCCAGTCCTAACATGCCAAGTCATTTGTAAAATTGGAATCCAGCCTCAGGGATAGGCTACAATACCATCAACCTTTGTTGACAGTCAACCAAGCAGAAAGACTTGTTACTTTTACTATTTCTGTAGCTCTGTTTTATATGCTTGGTCAAGAAAGGGGATACAAATGGGACCACATCCTGTTCTGCACTGTTGAAGAATTGTTTACCAGTGGAGTGTGCATTTCATAATCAGAATCGAATGGATTTTGGAGTAGCTGCTGCTACATTTTGCTAACTTGCTCTCTAACAGGTCAGGAGTTAAGTAAATACTCAAAAGGTTGACTGCAGATGCATATTTCAACTGCATTGGTAACTTGATCTTATTTCTGGCAAAATTGTGTGAATCTGTGATAGCATATGTGTATTAACTTATATTTTTTTGGCATGACCAGGTGTTTGATTTTTGTCTTGGCTATTTAAAAGATCAAAATATGACCCATTACTGACTAATTTATGTTCACTTGAATGCTTTAATTTTTTACTTTTGGTAAACTGGTATTCACATGAACATTGCTTGGGGACTTTCCATATATGTACATATTTTTACTATCCTGGTAACAGCACAACTGTTCAGCAACAGCCTCCACCCACACTGGGCCATTTCTTAGGAAGAGCTCAAAGAACTGAGTCTGAGGATCCATTTATAATGTCCTGGTGACAATAAAGGACTCTCGCAGGTGTTCTATGTCTACGCCATTGCTGCTCTGTGTGCTTCTGGTAGCTTCAGATAGACATGCTTTCAATTTAGTTTGGTCCTATAGAAAATGTAAGGTCACTGGGTTTTGTTGGCCCCTGTTTGAAAATATTAACACACTAGTCAGTTTCAGTTTGTATGATTAAGGTCTGTCAGTTGTATTGTTGCAAAAGGGGATTTACACCATGGATTTCAAGTTGTCCAAAGTAAGAAGTGAAGCCAGATGAAAGAGTTGGGCAGATTATTTCAAAATTGTGTATGTTTTTTTTTTTTTTTTTTTAAAGACCTTACAACTTTACTATTATTGCATTGACACGACACTTCTGAAACAAATTAGACCTTTAAAAAAAAAAAAAAGCGCGTTTTCACTTCTCCAGAGGCAAGAAAAAATAAAGCTACATCAGATCCTAGTGGTCTGGGTTGGTAGAAGGGACAAGGATCAAAAAGGCTGATGTGAATGTGTCCTGATTCTGTGAGCTGCTTTGTCAAAGATTAATTTCCACTGCCCTGCAATGGACAATAGTCCAATCAATAAATTTTCATACTAGTGTGGAATTGGATGTGATAAATCTGCAGCATCACACCCTGTAGTTTCAGGATTGCTGAAAGCATGTTACCCCAAGTGTCACTGAGCTAAACATTCGTCTTTTAGGATGATATCCTAATTGTAAAAAAAAAAAAAAAAACACACACACTATCACTGATTCATAGATTTCACAGTGAGCAGGTCAAATGAACACACTCTTCTGTTAGTCATTTAGCCTCTCTTTGTCAAGTGATCACATCCATCACATCTCTTGTCTGTCACCACAAGAATTTTACCACCATGTCATCCCCCCCCCTTTTTTTTTTTTTTTCTGTTCCTTTTTCTTTTTGCTCAAATGCAGCAATTCAGTCAAGTCCCATCCCACCTCCCACTGTCCCACCCTGTTGGAGCTTTTGTATTTGCCAGTGGAAGTGTATTGTTTGCCCATCTGCCTCCCTCATATTGCTCCTTCTCCACTGGCTTCACAGTTTAACTTGAAAGGGCAAGTGGCAGATGGGGCGGGGGGCTACACAGTCACACAAACAGCAGTGAAATGATGGGGGTTTATTTCTATATGCATATTTGCACGTGGTAAAAGGACATTGAGTAGTCTTTGTAGAAGGAAATGTATTAGTAGTTTGTCTTTTCCTCTTCATGCACACACTTCATTTTACTTCCTCTTTGACAATTCAGTATTTTTAGTCAGAGTATTTGCTGCTTGTTCTGCTGTTGCTGTGATGTGGTTTTTAACTATATTAGATAGGCGTCAAGGCAAAGCCTTTGCAAGCTGAAATAATTTGAATGCAGGAAACTGTTTTCCTCCTTCTTCCCCAGGAGAAACAAAGTATGTGAACTATTGATGAAGCATCTCCGACTACTCGTAATCCAAAGATGTAATTTTTCTGTTGGAGTCTGTGTGCTGGCTTGTACACACAGGCTCACACAGGAAAAGCCTGTGTGTACAGGATGTGAAGGATGTCACCGCTCCCACTGCAGCCCTATGCTAGCCTAATATCATAATTGTTAACCCATTGTACTCCATGGATTCCCATGGGGCTGAGCATTCACTTTCTCTTAACCACCCAAGTTGAATATTCTTTTACTGATGTGTGTCATGCCAACACTGAGTGGGACAACAGTATCCTAGTCATTGCAAGTAACAGCAAAAATTCATGACCATTAAATTCTAAAAAAAAAAGTTTATTGTATCCTTTTTGTCTGTGTCTCTTGTCCAGCATTTAAGCAGGCAGAAATATTATCTGAATGGTGTATTCTGCTGAGCAAATTTACTTTGCCAAGGGCAGCTTCATAGATATAATGTTCCCCTTGATGTTCTGGATTCTTATTTTATTTTTCTATTTATTTTGCACAATTGTTTGGATTTACAAAGTTTATACGGCTGGACCGGAGAGGATAGAAGAGGGACAGAAAGAGAATTGAAGGGAAGAAAAACAGAAAAACCCCTCATCGAAAGTCAGAGAGAGAGCCCACTTCTATGGAGAGCCAGGACACCCAGATCACCACCAAGTGGCAGCCAGGCCGCACCTCAGCGCACCAGTTGTGCTCCCCAGGCACCAAGGCCCTCCTTCCCCTCCAATCACACACACACACACACACACACACACACACACACACCCCTACACACACACACTCCCTCCATCCCTCCACACACCCTATCCACTCCGTCACTTATACACACTCCAACTTACACTGTCCCGCCCCTCTGACCGCCCTCACATACTTTCCCGTGCACACATACACGTCCCATAACAATCCCCCCCCCACACGCTCCCCTTCAACACACCCTCACACTCCTCATCACACAGCCCCTACTCAATCTCCATTGACACACTTCCCCCTTCACACTTCTCCCTTCACACACTTCACACTCCCCACCTCCACTCACCCATTCGTCCCTACACATACGCACAACCCAACCCACCCCTCCACCTCGACACACCCACACACGCCCCATCAGACACCCCCTACCTTACCCTTGCTTACAAATTCACACAAACACCCTGTCACATACTCCACTCTAAACGCATACACACCCTCTAGCCCCCCTTCTATCTATACAGACACACTCCGTCTTACACGCACCAACATACCCCTCTACATACCCCAGCCATCCTCATATGCTGAGCCATCCTCCCCGTCCCATCGCCCACCCACTTACCTGAATTCTTTCACCCTGATTCCTCCCCTTATCCCCTTCCCCCCCTCCACTCTCAAATTCCATTTGCAACCACATTCGTGGCTGCCCCAGGACAATCCAGGGGCAGCCACGCAGACAACCCAAACCAAAGACCCGCCACCAGCCCCAGAAGGCACCAACCAACAACACATAAAGGGGGCAGGAAGACAAGGAAGCAGCAGGGGCGGCGGAAGGCCCCACACTCACCCGAGGACATGCTGTAGTTCCTTCTTGCCTACACAATAGTACATTCACACATACTTACCATCATCATGGCATACACTCACATCAACACACATGTAGCTACAGACACACATCCACATCTTAACACAAACAAGCCCACACACAAACTTTTATTTCACCCGCAGAAACCATCCTCCACGCTCCTACACCCACCCACACCTTTGTCGCTCAAAAATACCCTGAGCCCCAAGCCCCGATCCCTGCCCCTCTCCTTTCTACCTCTCAAAAGACATCCGTCCACAACCCCCCCCCCCCCCCCCCGATACCTACTTATAACTACAACCTTCCTATTGTATCCTTTTAAAATTGTGAATCTTGCCTCATTATTGCTTGTAAACAATAAAACATTTCACAGATGCTCCTTTTATACCCAGTCATGACACTCGTCTATTTCTAATTAACCTGTTCCATGCAGGTGTTTTTTTGAGCTTACTTCAACTTTAACTTTCCCAGCTTTCGTTGCCTCTGTGACAGCTTTTTTCAAGGCAGTCTGGGTGCAGAAATCCACTGTGAGGACAGTTCAGATGCACACCCCACTCTCATGCCACCACAGCGCAGGAAGAAAGAGACTTTTTAAAATAAGTTGCATTTTGGAATTGCATCAATGATTTTTCTAAATAAAATGAACTGGAAAAATCAGCCAATAATGTCTTATAACCACTGTGTTATAACACACCACAGAGAATCAAGAACTTTTTTCTTGTTCTCAAGGCCCAGAGAAGAAAATTGTTATTTTGTTGTCACAGGTGTGGTTGAACACATATCATGACACATTGGGCTGGCAGAACTTTATTCTCTAGAGGCTTTGACAAGGGTTGTATGATTGAGTGGACATCTGAGGTGGTCATGATAAAACACTGAAAAGCATGAAGCAAACTGGATTGTTAAAACAACTGATCAAGGTGGTGAAACTGTGACCATATTTACAACATTTGGCATTTAAACACACAAATTCAGCTGTGTGCACAACCTACCGTACCCAGTTTCTCATTAAGTATGAAACAACTAAGTTCATTGCACACAAAAGCACATACATCCCTTTACAGTGATCAGTTGCAAACTAAGATTTTTGTGAAGTATGAATTGAAATCTTTTCTTGTTGCTTTGAGAGCAACAGCAAAGTTCTTGCTTCTGATAGTGTATGTAATAAAGTGGCTTCGTACCACCTCCACCACCACATTGATCGTTTAGAGCAGGGGTATCAGAATCTAGTCCTCGAGGGAC